>NC_062229.1:6349068-6613561 GCF_902686445.1 Sciurus carolinensis | reverse complement strand
GCAAAAGATAGGCAATAAGCACACTTTTTACTTTTGTCATCAGTTTTCTTCATAGTTAGGAGTTATAGTGGCAGGGAGGAAAGCAGTAAGGCCCTTAAGTCTGAATCCCTCCAGGGTCTGTAGCACAGTGCAAACTAGGACCCTAACACTTTGCCTACGAAGGCCAGAAATAACTTTGGCAAAGCCAGGTAGTGAGAGACAGGTTTTTTCTGGACTGTAAGAAATCTCATTTAGGGAAAGTCCCTATACTTCTAATCAGAAGGGAGCTTCTCTCTCAACAGTATTGCCAGGTTCACCACTAGCCTGCATACTGCTAAACTGCAAATGATCAAGAACAGTGACTTTCATATATTACCAATTGCTGACATCAATAACTCTACCGTGAGAGGAGAAAGCCTTGAGGAATCACCTACTAAAGGAGGAAAATCAAGGGACCCTCCCAACTTAAGACAGACAAAAATAAATTTAGGGAGGATTTTGGAGGGATCCTAATAAATATTGAGATGTTTCAAAACGTACTTCACCTGGAAAATATGCTATTAGCCATCTAGAGCACTGGCAGTTCCCAGAAACCATCCTAACCAGGATTCCATAATGAGTAGGATGCCTAAAAATCTATTATGAGGCCTTCAGGAAAGTCCTGCTATTTCATGGAGAGACTTAGGAAGGTAATAAGAAAACACACCACCCTGAATCCTGAATCCATAGAGGGCCACCTACTTTAAAGTATAATTTATCATTCAGCCAGCCCCAAACATTTAGAGGAAATTACAACAATTGGCATGAGGGCCTGATCAGATCTTCTCCAGCTTGCATCTTCCATTTTTAATAGAGATCAAAAAGAAAGAAAAGGGAGCATAAAGACAAAAAAAAAGGGGGCTTATTAAAGATCATTCAAATTGATAGAAACTTTAATGCCTTGCAACAGCCCATGCAATTCACCCATTTTAGGAGTTAAAAAGAAAACTGCCTAGTCCAAAACCTTAGAATAATTAAGCAGTAATTACCCCACCCTGTAGTTCTTACTCTGTTATCTGAAATTCCAGATGCTACTTGTTTTACTAAGTTAGATTTAAAAGATGGCTTTTCCTGTATACAGTACACTCTGAATAGCAATTTCTGTTTGCCTTTGAGGAACCAGATAATGTATCTCAACTAACCTAGACAGTGTTGCCTCAGGATCTAGAGATGGCCCTCACCTGTCCAGACAAACACTAGCTAAGGACTTAACAAAATTCAGAGATTTCCGTTTCTGCTAAAACCTGTTAGCTCCTTCCAGATCTCAGTTAAGGCTTACATTGAAATGTAAATAGAGGAATCCTGAAGACTCAGGAGGAGACCAGTCTCAAACCCAAGACAAGACAAGTAAAAAGAGTCTTACCTGAACTCCAGCAAAAGTAAATTTTATGGTACTTTACTAATTAACGGCCATATCATTTTTCCAGGACTCTTTTTTTTTTTTTTGAATTCTATATTTTTTTTGAGCTCATGACTTTTTTGATCAGTTCTATTTTTTATTCAACTAGAGTTTTTAAACATCTTTTACATTGCAATGGAGAGTCACCTGTAAAGTTACAAGGTCTTTGATTTTGTGTTATTTGTATGTCGTGCTATTGAAGCCAGAATTGGGGACAGGCAGTTAGTGTAGAAATAGGAAATCGGGTCAGATCAAGAAAATAGAGGCCATCAAGCCATCTGCCTCTGGAAGTTGGAGACTGCAATGGGAGAATGGAATGTCAAGGACCTGCAGAACCCATTGATAACCAAATTCACCTGCCCTTGCCAGAGACTGCAGGCAAGAAGGTGCTAATCAATGCCCCCTGGGCCCTTGCCTGTCTGAGACACCTTGACCCTCCCTCTGCCCCATCCGCTTTTCGCTTTTTACATTTCAAAACCAGGCCTAATCCTGCAGGCATGAAGGGAAGAGATAAGGGGAAAGAATGGGAGAATGAAACCCATAAAAAGAACGAGATTTGCTCATCCCACGGATTCCGCCTTTGGGTCCCCTTCTTCCACCCGGGAGAAGTCTGCTTTTCCTTTTCTTTAATAAAGCTACATTTTCCACTCTACATTTGCCTCGGCGTGCTTCTCTGGCGTTATACTTCAACACCTGAGGAAGCAGGACTCGTCACCGGTAAACAGCGGTATCACTATCTGACGTCATGTTTTGTCTGTATGAAAATTGAGCACTTCTAAAATTAAAATTAAAAAAATGGATCCAGATACTTTTAATTCATGTGATTTATAAAGGTTAAATTTAAATTGGATGAACTAATAAAAGTAAAACATCTTTAAAAATAATTCACAGATCTCTAGGTAGTCAAACTAATAAAATGTTGATGTTAATAAAAAGTCTAATATCAATTGTTTCTAGGACTTTTCTTCAACAGGAAAGAGATGGCAAATACTGTTCAGGACACTTGTCTGATATCTTAGTTTTTACAAAAATAAGTGAATTAGAGTTACCATGTATGAGATTACTCAAATGTGTTTGTAGGGACATCTGATTAAATTACAAAGTTAAAATGCTAATCGTTATATAACATCGAGTACTCTTAACTCCTTAAATTCCATGGGGTAAAAAACATTATTGGTGTTTTCATAGGTTGGTAAATAAAAAGGGTTTAAAATTGCTTTGTGTCATCACTAAACTAAAAGCAAGGTTACTAAGAGTTATGTCCTAACAGGTACGATTCTATATACAAAGGGTTCCAAATGTTTCAACTGCGTTTCAACTATGGTACTATAAATAACAAAATATTTAATCTTATTAAAATGGAGTAATTTATCTAAGTTCAGTAATTTCTTAAGAGTTGTTTCAGAATGTGAACAAAAAGGGGTCAACACAGGAAAGAGAAAATAAATGGTTCTAGATATGGAAATATATTTAGTGAAGAACAAAATCTGGGGAAGAAAGTGTTTATGTAATGAAATACATGAGCATCTAAGTAAGTGCTAAGAAAGTCTATGTAAGTAAAGGGCAAATTTCAACAAGTTTGCATGTAACTAAGTTGGTTATATGTATGTGAGACAATCAGTTAAAGCTATTTAAGGTTTTTCCTAAGGTCAAATACTACTGTACTGATATAAACCAAAGTTTAATCTATATGGTAAAATGACAAGGATTTCTTAGAAACACTAATTTACTCTTAACTTTGTGTCTATTAAGTTTTATTCTTTAGAACAAATAGTCTTAAAAATTGGGGTTTATACAATTATGGTTAATTAACTGTTAGAGTATTGTATGTTACAGAGTCTAAATTTTTCTTTAAAAAACTAAATTTGGTAATATAAAAGTGTCAAGGTAATTGTAAAATGGTCACTATTTGTATATTAAATGTGTTCATATTTTCCAGGTATACAAGTTTTTAAAGCAGGAAATTTATCAAGCTGCTATTCTCCAAACTATACTTATCTGTAATGGTAATTTTAAACTCATAAAGAGTAAATTTTATTGGGGATTTATTTCTGTCATTTAATATCTATTATAGGACCTGTTATCAATAGGGTATATGTAAAATTTGTTACTTTTTACACTGAGATAAAATATTTTAAATGTAAATGTATTTCTAAAAGTTAATGAGAGCCTGATTTAACAACAAAATGTTAATATAATGAAACAAAAAAGCATTCTGCCACTTTGCCACACAAAAGGAAAATTAAAAACTCTCAGTCTTTCTTTAATTCATGTTTTAGGTATAATGTTAAATTGTGTTAACTAATGTTCATATAGACTCAGGAATCAATATATGTAAACTTCTTAAAATGATAATTAAGAAAGAAGCATATATCAGCATCAGAATTTGAATACTTCACTTAAGATTTGTAAAGAGCCACGTCTTACCTAAGATAAGGCTCTGCCTCCCACCTTACTGCATGTTAGAGTGGCTACAAAATAAGCCAAACTCCAGCTTCTTTAAAGTTATACTCAAAAGATTGGTTTTTGTTGTAAAATTACTGTGATCAAAAACAGGGGATAATTGTATAGCTCAGCCAAAATTTAAGAGAGCTATTATACAAACTAAATATATATTTTACTCTTTGTAATTTCATTTTGTAAAACTGTTATCTGTTACTGTTTTGCAGAAGTAGCTGCTTCAAGAACACACAACCTAGGTAATTTATGATAATAAGCCAAGCCATCACCTATAGAACAGATGGTAACTTCCAGTACTAATACAGACTCCAGTTAAATAAAAAATAAATGTAAAGTTAAAGACATTGAAGTTAGATCCCAGTACTTTTACTTTATGACTGGTGAGACTGGCTTGCTGGATGGTTAAGATCAAACTTAGAAATTGAGATTAAATACAGAGGCCAAGATAGGCTGGTATTTTGATCTTGTCCTCAGTCAGCCTGAATCCAGGGAACAAGAGGACTTCTCTAAGGAGCTTTGCAACTCTGTGTGGGTCACACAAACTCCTGATCAAGATTGATGAGACCAGTGGAGGATGAAAAGTCAATCAGTGCACCTGCTGCAGAGGAGAGTCATGGAAAAAGGGACACATCTCTTGATGCTTCCAAGGGAAGCCACCTCATCGAGGAGACCCTGCCTAACAAATGACAGTGGTGGAGCTAAGAAGGTGCTCTTCCCAAGTTCTCTACAAGTGACCCCTGTGGGAACTCGGCTGACCCTTTAACAGACAGGAACAGGTTAATTTGACCAGCTTGATCTTAGACACCTAGCAAAACAGTTAAAACCAAAATATAGCCATTCTTGGGCATTTAAAAAAAATAATAGTTAAATATAACTTAAGATGTACACTTGTGTTAGCCCACTAGAATAAAGACTAAAAGTTACAAAAGAGATTCTTGGGCAAATGTGCCTGATAACTATCAAGAGAAACTGCCAGAGTCAGAAGTTTTTAGTCAGTTTAAGGCCTACAGACACAGGTAGGCATAATCTGTTTGCTAGTATGATTATCTAGCCCTAAGTAACAGAACAGAGCCCTAAGTACTAAACACAGGTTATATTAATAAAGGGATATATTACAAAAAGTAGATGACGTTAGTAGCTTAACTATATTTTCTGGGGACATCAATGACATTAAAAGTTAAATGTTGTGTTTACATTCCTGATAACCTGGACAATGTTAAAGTTCCCATATAAAGGCCTTGTCCTCTCCAGCCTTTGTTAGGTCTTTTATGGGAAAAATTTTTCAGTTTTTCCAACTCCTGGTGAGAGATTGACTTCTGTCATCTTCACAATATTCATTGGCATGTTCCAGATTCTGCAACATTTACCTTGTACTAATCTCATTTCAGTATTCATGTCTTTTTGTTCTTCTCTCATAGAAGCACCCACCCCCAGATGACTTTACAACCTGCTCTTCCCCAACCAAACTTCTATCTTGGACCACTCAATTGACCCAATTTTTAAAAGGCAACTCCAAACTGCTTGCCCCTCGTTGCCCTCTTCCAGCTCCGAAGCAGCCAGAGTGGTCGTCATTCCCTTTCCTTAGAGCAGTAAGGAGTTCCTAAAGCAAAAAGGGAGAATGAAGTCAGAACTGGGGTCAGGCAGTTAGTGTAGAAATAAGGGATCTGGTCAAATTCAGGAAATGGAGGTCATGAAAGCCCTCTGCCTCTGGAAGTTGGAGACTGCCCCTGGGAGAGTGGAATGTCAAGGACCTGCAGAGCCCATTGATTACCAAATTTACCTGCCCTTGTCAGGGACTGTAGGCAAGCAGATGCTAATTAATGCCCCCTGGGCCCTTATCTGCCTGAATCACCTTGGCCTTCCCCCTGCCCCATCTGCTTCTCACTTTTTACATCTCACCTGCAAAACCAGGCCCAGTCATGAAGGCAGGAAGGAAATATAAGGGGAGAGAGAACTGGAGAACCAAGAGACCTTAACCTATAAAAGATGTTGGGTGCACTCACTTCTGGGGACTTTAGAACATGAGCCATGGCCCCCTTCTCCCTCCTGGGAGAAGTCTATTATTACCTTTAAATAAAACCTGCTTAATATGCTTGCCCTGTCGTGCTTCTCTAGTGTTCAAACTTCAACATTAGAGGGAGCAGAACTTGTCACTGGTAAATGGCAGTATCACTCCCAGGAAGTCAGCTCCTCAAGAGTCCCAGGTGGTTCTGATAGATGCAGATGCTGTGCCTGGAAACGGCACCAGAGGCTGAAATCTGAGTTCTTGTCCCTCTGTGCTTTGGTGACAGCCCTCTCTGTTGTTGTTGTTTGTTTTTTGTATATGCCAGATTATCCAGTCCTTCTTCTGGGATGAAATTGGTTGTTTAAATTAAAGGCATCACATTCTCACCGAACCAGCAACAAATTCTTTTGCAAGGGCCTCCCAGGAAAAGGGAACAAAGCCTGCCCTGCTGGAGGTTTACCAAATGTGACTAAGGCCACCTGGGCCAAAGGGACCCTGGGAAGAAGGATCCTGTTATCTTAACCAAGACTTTTTTTAGGAGGAAGGAACTTGCCTCAGGAAGAAAAAATGCTCCTCTTAAGAGAAAGGCATTTTGGTTGGGGATCCATTATATTCTGGACAAATTCTTGAAACATGGATTGGTTTGGCTCTCCCAGTCCCCCTGTTATATGTCTATTTTTGCTGTTATGAAACCTCACACTGATGAGTTCTGGTTTGTGCAAAATTTGAGAGCTATAAAATGTTTCAATCACAACGTCCGTTGCTTTAGGATTTTTATTTGGCTGAGAAAATGTGGATTAAAATGTTGAGTAAGCTCAGTTTTTATGAATAATCCATACTTAACAATTAAAAATGAGTAAGTTATATTTAACGTAATGGGATTAATCTTCATAAATGTTTGTTAGAAGAGACATCTGATTAATTCAAAAAATTAAGGTACAAAAACATCGCTCTATATAACTTCAAGTACTCTTGGCTTCTGTATTTCCACAGGGTAACACATATTTCGGTTTATTAATTGTGTTTTTATGAATTGGTAAATGAAAAAATAATTTCAGATTGCTTTGTTTCTGGGTCTTCACTAAAAGCAAGGTTACTCAGAGTTGATATTCTAACAGGTGAAATTCTATATGCAAAGTGTGAAACAAATTGTGGCTGCATTTAAATTAAAATACCATAAAAATCATCAAATATTTCATCTTGCTCAAAAGGAATAATTTGTCTTCATTCAAAATTTTCATAAGGATCATTTCCAAATGTGAATTTAAGACAAGGACTATAACAAGAAAAAGAGATATTAGAAAGTTACAGTATGGAAGGGAACTGAGGGGTGTCCCAATAATGGCTACAAAGTTATTTTGGAGAAAAGTAATAATCCTTGGTGTTCTGTAAACATAGTGAACAGAAATGCATTGCATATCATGACATAGAGAAATTTGAATGTCATCACCACAACAAAATTGTAAAACTTGGAAGAGATGGATGTGCTATTGACCCTCACTTGATCTTCACCCAGTGGACCCAGGAATCGGAACTACACTCTCTTCTTCATAAATATGTACACATATACGTCTTTCAAACACAAATAAACGAATGAACACTTGTGAAAAACAAAGCTCTACACCTTTCCTTGGCAACCAATGTCCTCTAGGACTCTGGAAAGAAGAAGGAAGCACATCATTCTAAATGGTGAAAAACTGAAAGCATTCCCCCTAAAATCTGGAACAAGGCAGGGATGCCCTCTTTCACCACTTCTATTCAATATCGTCCTTGAAACTCTAGCCAGAGCAATTAGACAGACCAAAGAAATTAAAGGGATATGAATAGGAAAGGAAGAACTCAAACTATCCCTATTTGCTGATGATATGATTATATACTTAGAGGAACCAGGAAATTCCACCAGAAAACGTTTAGGACTCATAAGTGAATTCACTAAAGTAGCAATTTACAAGATCAATGCTCATAAATCCAATGCATTTTTATACATAAGTGATGAATCTTCAGAAAGAGAAGTTAGGAAAACTACCCAATTCACAATAGCATCGAAAAAAATAAAATACTTGGGAATCAAAGTTTCACAAAATAGGTGAAAGACCTCTACAATGAGAACTGCAGAACACTAAAAAAGAAATTAAGGAAAACCTTAGAAGATGGAAAGATCTCCCATGTTCTTGGATAGGAAGAATTAATATTGTCAAAATGGCCATACTACCAAAAGTGCTATACAGATTCAATGCAATTCCAATTAAAATCCCAATGACGTACCTTACAGAACTAGAGCAAGCAATTATGAAATTCATCTGGAAGAATAAGAAACCCAGAATAGCTAAAGCAATCCTTAGCAGAAAGAGCAAAGCAGGGGGTATAGCAATACCAGATCTTCAACTCTACTACAAAGCAATAGTAACAAAAATGGCCTGGTATTGGTACCAGAATAGAAAGGTAGATCAATGGTACAGAATAGAGGACACGGACACAAACCCAAATAAATACAATTTTCTCATACTAGACAAAGGGGCCAAAAATATGCAATGGAGAAAAGATAGCCTCTTCAACAAATGGTTCTGGGAGAATTGGAAATCCATATGCAACAGAATGAAACTAAACCCATATCTCTCACCATGCACGAAACTAAACTCAAAATGGATTAAGGACCTCACATTCAGACCAGAGATCCTGCAGATTATAGAAAAAAAAGTAGGTCCAGATCTTCAACATGTCGACTTAGGACCAGACTTCCTCAACAGGACTCCCATAGCACAAGAAATAAAAGCAAGAATTAATAACTGGGATAGATTCAAACTAAAAAGCTTTCTCTCAGCAAAGGAAACTATCAGCAATGTGAAGAAAGAGCCTACAAAGTGGGAGAAAATCTTTACCAATCTTACTTCAGATAGAGCACTAATCTCCAGAATTTGTAAAGAACTCAAAAAACTCTACACCAAGAATGCAAGTAACCCAATCGACAAATGGGCTAAGGAAATGAACAGACACTTCACAGAAGAAGATCTACAAGCAATCAACAAACATATGGAAAAATGTTCAACATCTCTAGTAATAAGAGAAATGCAAATCAAAACCACCCTAAGATTCCATCTCACCCCAATTAGAATGGCGATCATCGAGAATACAAGCAACAATAGGTGTTGGTGAGGATATGGGGAAAAAGGTACACTCATACATTGCTGGTGGGGCTGCAAATTAGTACAGCCACTCTGGAAAGCAGTGTGGAAAGTTCCTCAGAAAAATTGGAATGGAACCACCATTTGACTCAGCTATCCCATTCCTTGGCCTATACCCAAAGGACTTAAAATCAGCATACTACAGAGATACAGCCACATCAATGTTCATAGCTGCTCAATTCACAATAGCCAGACTGTGGAACCAACCTAGATGTCCTTCAATTGATGAATGGATAAAGAAAATGTGGTATATATATATATACAATGGAATATTACTCAGACATAAAGAATGATAAAATTATGGCATTTGCAGGCAAATGGATGAAATTGGAGAATATCATGCTAAGTGAGGTAAGCCAATCTCAGAAAACCGAAGGATGAATGATCTCGCTGAGAAGTGGATGATGACACATAATGGGGGGTGGGAGGGGTTAGTGTTAGGGTTAGAGTTAGGGTTAGGGAGGGGGGCAAGAATGGAGGAAGGACTGTATAGAGGGAAAAGAGGGGTGGAAGGGGTGGGGGGAAGGGAAAAATAACAGAATGAATCATACACCATTACCCTATGTAAATTTATGATTACACAAATGGTATGCCTTTACTCCATGTAGAAACAGAGAAACAACATGTATCCCATTTGTTTACAATAAAAATAAATAAGTAAATAAAATGAATTAAAAAAAATTTAAAAGGAAAAGAAGAAGAAAGAACATTCTTGGTTATGGAGATAAATCCAAAGAAGACTTTCGCTTAATCCCTCTCAATATATCATGTTAGCATTGTTTTGGGAAGCAGAAGCATTTTACCTTATTTTTCATGTACTCTTGTGGTTGATAGAGAATTTCATCTTATTTTTTATCCCATTGATGACTTTCTATATACCTTTTATTTCTCTTTTAAAAAGTGAATGAAGTTAGGGCCTGGGGATATAACTCAGATAGTAGAGTACTTGACTCACATGTACAAGGTCCTGGGTTCAATCCCCAGCACTGCAAAAAAAAAAAAAAAAACAAGTGGATGGGTTTATAGAAGAGAGATGAGTGCAGAGAGAAAGGGGGTTGAGGGGGAGGGAGGAGGAATGTTGTAACAATGGAAAAGTTGAACTAAACCTACCAAACTCTCCTGTGTACATCTACAAATTCCTCTTTATTTATGTATCTATGATGCTTTAGTTAAAAACCTATAAGAACAGAAGAAGAGTGAAAGGGAGGAAAGAGAACAGGAATAGGGAGATGAAGGGGAATTTTATTTATTTATTTTTCTTTCTTCTAAAATTTGTTCTTTTTAGATTTCCATGACAGTAGAGTATTTCTTGACATATTATATACACATAGAATATAACTTATTCTAATTAGGATCCCATTCTTGTGGTTGTACATGATATGGAGTTTCACTGGTCATGTATTCATATACAAACATAGGAAAGTTATGTTCAATTAATTCTTTTGTCTTTCCTATTCCCATGCCCTTCCAGTCCCCTTTGTCTAATCCACTTATCTATTCTCATCCCATTCCTGCATTGTGTGTTAGCATCCACATGCTAACATCCATATGCTACCACATATTCATCCATGTGCTAGCATCCATATTCAGACAGATTATTTGACCTTTGGTTTTCTGGGATTGGCTTATTTCACTTAGTGTGATAGTCTCCAGTTCCATCCATTTACCATAAAATGTCATAAGTTCATTCTTCTTTAAGACTTAGTATATTCTATTGTATATATGTACCACATTTTCTTTTTGCATTCATCTGTTGAAGGGCATCGAGTGGGTTATGTAGAAGAAAATGAGAAGGGAGAGAGGGCAGGGGCATGAAAGAGGGTGGAAGGAGATCGACATCATTACCCTAAGTAACTGTATGATTACACAAATGGTGTGAATCTACATAGTGTACAACCATAGAAACAAAAATTTGTACCCCATTTGTGTACAAAGAATCAAAGTGTATTCTGTAAAAATACAAAAAGGGAGAAAATTTAAAAGAGCAAATTAAAAAGAAAGATAGAAAGAAAGAAAGAAAGAAAGAACAAAAGAAAGAAAGAAAGAAAGCAAGAAAGAGAAAGAAAGACAGAAAGAGAAAGAAAGAAAGAAAGAGAAAGAAAGAAAGAAAGAAAGAAAGAAAGAAAGAAAGAAAGAAAGAAAGAAAGAAAGAACGAACACTTGGAATGGAGCCAACATATGACCCAGTTGTCCCACTCCTTGGTTTATACATAAAGGACTTAAAATCAGCATTATACAGTGAAACAGTCACATCAATGTTTATAGCAACTCAATTCACAATAGGTAAAGGGAAATTTTAAAAAATGAATTTGTTTAAGGTGGTGAGAAAGACATCACAATGTCATTTTGGCATGAACTTCAAATATTGACAATTTCAAATCCTGACAATTACTTAATCCTACAGAATGAGTTAACATGGTGTAAAATGTGTTGAAAGCAGAGGAGTTGCTGACACCCTTAATTACAAAGATTTAAAATGAACAATAACATTGGTTGAGCACCATTTCTACCTACTATGTGATGGTTGAAATCTGACCAAACATGCTGAGCACGTGGATGTGTCTGAATTTTACCACCTTTTTTATGGCTTTGGAATTGAATTATCTACTGTATTAAAAATGAAGAATCATGATTTCTACTCAGAATCTCCATTTCTAAAGAATATTACTGAGACTATTGTACCAATATTGAAAAAAGTAGTTATGAAATTCTAACCTGGGGGTTATGGTTCTGTCTATATTTTTGCAGTCAACACTGATCAAACAAACTGATTAGTCTTTTGTGCAAACAACAACAACAAAATACTATTCAGTGTACATCAGTGTGATACAGGACAAGATACTTGTGTGTATTTTCACCATATCTTAGTTGATATTAGCAATTGCATTCTTTATCTCTACATATAGAAGGCATATTTTCATATCTATAGTAGGAATCAGTATTTCTGATGATAGTAATTATATTGATTCCTTTGTTTATAATTTAAAAGGAATAATGGAATTTGGTGAGATGCATGGAGTGCCATGACCATAAAATGGAGATGAACATAAAGGATGTGGATAACCAAATTGTGCACATGTGGTCTCCAAGGTCAGAGACTGAGCCATCCTGAATTACTCTTTTCTATGCCTTTCATCTTTAAAGTCATACACTCCTGGGATCTGAATGACAGTCAAGCAACTGGTCTAATGAGGAGCTGTGGAAATTGAGCCCCAGGGAAACAGACAATATAGGAGTCATCCTGTGAACCGCTCACTCAGCAGCTCACATCAGTCAGGACACACACCGGGGCCTCTTCCCAGAGATGATTCCTCATGAAGAGGGGTCTGCTGCCTCACTGAGCCTCTCTGCATTTCCTGAGGACAGTCCTTCCATCTTCAATATCCAGGTGAGATGTTGAAGTCATTCCTCTTGAAGTCAACCAGGTAACAGAGTCCCTCAGCAAATGTTTTGTACTTGAGGGCAAGGATGTTACTAGAATTTCATCCTGAGAAGCAATGAGGGAAATAAGTAAAAAGGGAGAGGGAAACAATTAACCCATGACTTTCCTATCAGCTGTCTGTAATCCTCTGGACACATTCCCATACATTTGTACCTACAATCATGAAGTTACCATTCTGTTGGTCTTAAACATTTTTGTGCTATAATGATACTGGTTATAAAATGTTCTGAAATTTATTTGAATACTTGAAGGCATGTTTCAGAGGGGACTTTGTGAGTGTCTTTGATGGTAGAGCTGCCATAATGAAGTACCGTAAATTAGGTGGTATCACAACAGAAACTTAATTTCTTACAGTTCTCAAGTTTGGAATTCATAAGAAGTCCTCAGGTGTGGTTATCCAACAGCTGTACTGCATTGACTGAACATTTCCTCTTCACCCAATGTATGTGAGATACCTTAACATCATGGAAAGAAGAAACCAAACAGTGGTTTCAGAATTCCTTCTCCTGGGACTGACAGATGACCCAGCACTGCAGCCCCTCATCTTCAGCCTGTTCCTGACCATGTACTTGGTCACCATCCTGGGAAACCTGCTCATCATCCTGGCCATCAGCTCTAACTCCCATCTCCACATGCCCATGTATTTCTTCCTCTCTAATCTGTCCTTTAATGACATCTGTTTCAGTTCAACTACAATTCCAAAGATGCTGGTCAACATCCTAACAGATGTTCAAAGCTCCACATACACAGCCTGCCTCTCCCAGGTCTGCTTTGTCTTCATTTTTGGCGGTTTAGAAAATTGCCTCCTTGCAGTGATGGCCTATGACCGTTATGTGGCCATTTGTTACCCCCTGAGGTACACAGTCATCATGAATCCCCGACTGTGCATCCTGTTAGTTCTGATCTCTATGCTCCTCAGTACAGTGGATGCCCTCCTCCACACTCTGATGGCACTGCGTCTGTCCTTCTGCACAAGCCCAGAGATCCCCCACTTCTTCTGTGAACTTGCTCAGATCATCAAAGTGGCCTGTTCTGATACCCTCATCAATAACCTGCTGGTATATTTGGTGATGGATATATTTGCTGCTGTTCCTCTCTCTGGAATCATCTTCTCTTACATTTGCATTGTCTCCTCTGTCTTGAAAATACCCTCATCAGAAGGAAAGTATAAAGCCTTTTCCACTTGTGGGTCTCACCTATTGGTTGTTACCTTGTACTATGGGACAGGTTTTGGGGTGTACATTAGCTCTGAAGTGACTGATTCCCCCAGGAAGACGGCAGTGGCTTCAGTGATGTACTCTGTGGTCCCTCAGATGCTGAATCCCTTTATCTACAGCCTGAGGAACAGGGACATGAAGAGAGCTTTGAGGAAACTCATAGATAGAATAACTTGTCCTCTATAATGGGTGAGCATTTTCTTTGGAATTGTTTCTAGTATACATAAAAGAATAGATTTACTAGTGACCCAGAATGCCTGGTGCTTCCATCACAGCTTTTTCCTAAAATGCCTAAGCAGCATAATGAGCATATGCTTTGAACTTCGTTCAAATCTGGGCATTGCTTCATCAATACGTCTGTGAGGGTTTACACATGATTTCAAAGATCTAAACACAATGCCTTTTCTCAGGTCCAACAGGATTCATCTGAAGCAAATGTTTTGTAGTACATTCTCACAAGGAGGTAGGTTGAGAAGGCAGACAGGTCACGGAAAGTATTGAAACAAAATTATGTTTGTATATGTAGAAATTTCCACCTGTTCTATGACTGGGACTTAGTTCATGTCGTCCTAGACTTAATCCTACTGTGAGGTAATTGCAAAAGCCTGAGTATCCATGCCCTGTGAAGCAATGACTGCGACCTGTTACTGTTAATCCATACCCACCATCCTAGGGTCGTTATCTATAAGGTTCATAATTGGATGATGTCAGTGGTTGAGAAGATTCTGTGATTATTTGAACCTGATCAGTGAAGAAGCCTTCCATCCTAATCAGAAGAAGACACACCAATGTTAATATACTCAAACAATAAAGGGAACTACCTTTCATCACATGGAGGCAGGGAATGTGCTCGAACAGAGAGCAGGGCTTCCTTCAGTTCTCCACGAGGTGGATCATCCAGGGCTCGTTCTCCTGCAGGTCACCAGGTGACTGCAGAAAATGCAGGTGTCAGGTGTCACACACTGAGTGCCTTTCCTGTGCCTATGGACATTTACCATCTCTCTGGATCACACTGGCTGCATCTCTGGAGTGGACTGAATGGTGGCCCTCAACATGTGTCCAGTCCTGTCCCACTGACTGGTGGTTATCATATAGGTACATGGGTCATTGTTACTTGTTTGGGAAAGAGGATGTGCAGAGGAGGAGCATTTCCAGGATTGTCTGTGGGAGCCATAAATGTCAGCATTGTCACCATAAGGCAGACAAAAGAGTAGAGGGTATTGGGGGAGGAGGAAAGGAGGCATTTTAGCCTTGGACACAGATTTCGGATTGATTTTTGTGGTATTTAATGGCCAGTACTTTTATCATGTTTTCCCACATAACTTTCATTTTCATAGTACACTAATGTATTTTTGTCACCCTGGAGATATCACTGTACATTTTACTACATAAATGTGCTTCTTTTTGACCTTGGGTAATTCAAGGTTAATGGGTGAATTACTCATCTCTATGCTATTCTCATCATTGCCTCAGAGCCTTGTGCTGTGCTCAGAAGTGGTTCGTTTCTTTATTTCTCTCTCTCTCTCTTTTTTTCTTTTATTTTTTGGTTCATTTTTTGTAAATGCTACATATCATTCATCCTGTATGGGTACATTAAGAATAGGGACCATTTCTAATGTTGATGAAATTGGGATAAACCATTTTTCTGCTACTGTGAATAGTTGTTTGAATAATTTTTCGGCCTTATGAAAAAATAAGTGGTATTTTTATACTGGGTGTGGAATTATGGATTTCATGGAGTAGAGTATTGCATTTTGGTATTTCCAAAGAGTTTTGCTAAGGAATTTAACCACATTACCTTCCCGTTAGATATTCTTGATTCCACATGATCCTCAAAACATTTTCTTTTACACTGACAATCTAATGTGCATCAAATGTTGTTCAACTCATTCACATTTCAGTGTATAAACTCCTATGGGCATTGAGAATCATTCCTCATTTTATGTGCCATTTAATTTTCTTGTGTTATATGCATTTGTGATAGTTCCATAAAGCTGCTCACTGATTTTTTTTAAAAAGTATTCATAATGTTTTTATGAATTTGCAATAGTGATCTTTGAAAGTTGCTTGTATTAGTATTTAGTTTTTAGTGCAGGACTTTGGCATGAACTTTATTTATCAAAATTTATCTTTGATAATAAGGTGAGGCATTTAACCATGTTCTTCTTGAAGCTAACCAGGTAACTATAGTCCCTTAGCTAATGTTTTTGGAAGTGTGAACTCAAATATCCTGAATTCAAAATCTCCACGAGTTTGTCCTATATGAAGGAATCCTTTCAAGATCTCTCATCTTTCTTTGGGTTTTGTTTCATTCTCTTCTGTATTGACAGCTAAACTCCTTATGGAGTTTAATTATACTCACACTACCTAATTCTCCTGCATGTGCCTGAGTTCAATCCAATCCTGCTTCAGTCTGGTTACTCATCCTGTAGATTCACAGTTGCTCACCCATCAACAGTCAGGTCTTGACTCCTAAATACAGCTTGCTAACTTCCTGCTTACTGATATGGAGGCCACAAATCCATCCACAAAGCCAGCAGTGATCTTAGACAAATTCTTCTTTGAAGGCTTATCTGAAACTTTCAGATGTTCTAAGTCCATAGCCATTAGTCTAGAGAGTTCTCAGTTCTTGAGTTCACCCACATACCTCTAGTAATGAAGTTCTATGCAGGAGAAATAAAATAGATCCCTTAACATCACCAGCTACATACATCAATGCAGAATGCATTCAAGACTTAAATACAGGGCTCCTTGATATAAAGCTTCTAGAAGAAAACACAGGGAAAATGCTTCAGCACATTAGCCTGTGCAATTATTTTTGGAATTACCCCAAGACAGAGTTTACAAAAATAACAATGGATAAGTTGTACTACATCAAACGTAAAAGTTTTGTACACCAAAGAAAGAAATAAACAGAGCCTAGAGACAAACTACAGAATTGAAGGAAATATTTACAAACTACAGACCTGAGAAAGAGTTAATATTCACAATAAATAAAGAACACACATAACTGAATAGCAAATTGTAAGTCACCCCAATTAAAGAGTAAGGCTAAAGATCTGAACAGACATTTCTCAAAAGAAGACATACAAATATAAAACACAGGAAAAATATTCAATATCATGAAGCACAAGGAAATGCAAATTAAAACTACATGAGATACCCTATCACCTCAGTGAGGGTAGCCATTATGAAAAAGACAAAAGATAACATGTCAAGCGTTGTAGAATGTATACAGGATGGCCGAGTGGAGCTAGGTGGCAATCCCCAGTCTCTCAACAGCATGGAAAGGAAGCATTGAAGGATTTGCTGACCGGAGAGAACTTTATTACAAGATTGCACCTGGATTAGAAGTTCATCAGTCGGACAGCTTCTCCTCCATGATGTCATGTTCTTTGGACTTGTGTTTCTACAGTACACCAAAACAACAGGATTGTTGGTAAGCCAGAATCCCTGTTTTTCTGTCACTATGTCTTTCTAAATTTGCTAAATGACATAATGACCAGGTGTACTGAATTTGATTTGAATCCTGATAATTTTTTTGTCTCTGTGAGTTTCATACATGAGTTTTTTTGTTGTTGTTGCTGTTGTTGTTGTAAGGACTGAATCCAGGGAAGCAACATCATGAAGCAACATCTCCAGTTCTATTTATTATTTACTTATTTATTTATTTTAAGAAGAATCTCACTAAATGACTTAGAACCTTTCTATGTTGTTGAGGTTGGCCTTGAACTCACAATCCTCCTGCTCCCAAGTCACCGGAATGACAGGCATGTGCCCCCATGCCCAGCTTCAACACGATTTCAATGATCTAAACACAATATTTTTCTCAGTGCCCACAGAATCAGTGTGAATCATATGGTTTATGATCCATTCTCAGAGGAAGGTAAGTTGAAAAGGCAGAAAGGGCAGTGATAATATTTAAACAAAACCACGGTCATATATAGAAAAGATTCCACCTGTTCCTGTAGTTGGGATCATGTGAATGACATCCTAGACTTAACCCTATTGTGAGGAAAAATATGCAAAATATGCATACTCTGTGTAACAATGACTGGGAGCTGCTACTCTCATTCATATCCTTCAAGACAGTAGTAGCATTCACCATATTTAGGGTCATTACCTATAAAATTTTCATAATTAGATAATGTCAATGGTTTGAGATGATTCTGTGAATGGGATGGACTCAAACTAAAAAGTTTTGCTCCAGCAAAAAAAGAATCAATAATGTTAAGAAACAGCCTACAGATTGGGAGAAAATCTTTACCACATGCACCCCAGATAAAACATTAATCTCTAGGATATATAAAGAACTCAAAAAGCTTAACATCAATAAAACAAACAACCCAATCAATAAATGGGCTAAGGAACTGAACAGACACTTCACAGAAGAAGATATACAATCGAACAACAAATACATGATGTTCAACATCTCTAGCAATTAGAGAAATGTAAATCAAAACTAAAATTTTATCTCACTCCAATCATAATGGCAATTATCAAGAATACAAGCAGCAATAAATGTTGGCAAGGGTGTGGGGAAAGAGGTACATTCATAAGTTGCTGGTGGGACTGCAGATTGGTGAAACCATTATGGAAAGCATTATGGAGATTCCTCAGAAAACTTGGAATAGAACCACCATTTGACCCAGTTATCCCACTCTTTGGTTTATATCCAAAGGACTTAAAATCAACATATTACAGTGACACAGTCACATCAATGTTTATAGCAGCTCATTCACTATAGCTAAACTAAGGAACCAACCTAGATGCCCTTCAACAGATGAATGGATAAAGAAAATGTGCTATATACATATGATGGAATGTTACTCAGTTTTAAAGAAGAATGAAGTTCTGTCATTTGATGGTAGATGGATGGAGTTAGAGATTATCATGCTAAATGAAATAAGCTAAACCCAAAAAACCAAAGATCTAATGTTTTCTCTGATATGCAGAAGTTAATTTGCAATAGGGGGTGTGGGGGATAGGGAAGAATAGGGTTACTTTATATTAGGTAGAGGGGAGTGAAGGGAGGCAAAGAGGTATGGGGGAAGGAATGATAGCAGATTGAAACAGACATTATTACCTCATGTACATGTATGATTGCAGGACCAATGTGATCCTGCAACATGTGTAATCAGAAAAATGGGAGATTATACTCTATTTATGAATGATCTATCCAAATGTATAAATGCATTCTACTGTCATGTACAACTAATTAGAACAAACAGAATAAAAAAAATTAAAACAACTGTATATTTGTGTGTTGATATCTTTCTGGACTCTTTTTTGAACAATAGGAGTGTTATATCTTCCCCTGCAATAATTTTCCAAGCCTTAATGATGGCAATAACTCAGTCAGCTAAAACTGCATTTCGTGCAATAACAAACAAGCTCTAAAACATTTTTACTTACAATCTCAAAAGTACCTTCTACTTCAGATGAGCAGTTTTCCTGATTTGCATTTTCTGCAGCGATATTTTTAAGGAAGCTCTACAGTCTTAATCTATGACCTGCAATCTGTGTGCTTGCAAGTGTATAGATATACACACATATACACATGTGATTTATATATATGTGTGTGTGTGTGTGTGTGTGTGTGTGTGTGTGTGTATTATATATAATGCTACTTCTTTGAACACTCGGGAGTAGAATCCTATACAAATATTTGTAACATTTAGTACATTACAAATACAGAGAATATACTAGAAATTTCTCCTTTATAGCATTTAATAATAGACTCAAGATTCATGGAACCATGCATAGAATTCACACTAAGAGGTTACATTTTTATGGTACATTGACTGTAATTTTTGAATTTATCATATGTATACATATCCATCTACCCACATCCACCTGATATTTTCAGATGAAAGGTGATGATACTGTCTGTAAGGATATTTGTGACTCTAAAGACACCTAGGAGAGAGGACGGAGTCCACTAGAGCAGGAAGGAGTGTCCTTCCTGTGTGAAAGGCCTTGTAATGAATGGACAAGAGCAGAAGGAGGTGGAGGGAAGAGGACGATGAAGCCTGGGAGGTTGGGATAAGGGATCAGCCAACACCAAGGTGGGAAAGGTCAGGAGTTCCGCAGCTTAGTACCTCATTTTCTCCACCAGTTAAGCCACTCACCTTACAGAACAAGGCCAGAGGCTCCCCATGTGAATTCCCTGCTAAGCTCTTGTGTTGGTTAAATATCTAGCATTCCTCAACTACAGCAGCTGTTGAACTGTCCAGATCCACTTTGCTCATTTTTTCCTCTCATTTCAGTCTCCCTTCTCTTCCTCCTGTATCTGCTCTGATGGTCCAGAGACTATTGTTGGGAGACTGAATCTATTTATTGTCCGTCTTTTTAGGACATGCCAACAAAATTTTTGTTTCACCTTCAGTTTTATGAAAATCCCATGCAATTTGCAATTCATCCTTTTCTATTTAAAAAATTTTGCAGATATGTGTTGCATATCATATCAGATTAGTCATGTTTTATCTTTGAGTAATTGGATAGAAATACCATCTCATGTAAGCAATAGCCATTGTGGCTGGAGAAGTCATGAGGCACATTCTCAGGTCCCGAGTGGAGACCCAAATTTGAATCTCACTCGCTCTGGAATGTCTGTATTTTCAAAGAAGTGTAGACCTTGAAAAAGAAGGAAATCCCTGTGACTTTATCACAATGGTAGTTTTCAAACGTCATATGATAGGATCACAGTGATGCTCCAGGATGCCTAAGACTCTGAGATCACCTCATGTGCTGGTAGGTGTTCAGCTCTCCAGCCTGGTCTCCTGGTTTCCAGTCCCTTCCCTACCCAACACAAAGCAGAGTACTGTGTGTGAATGCATCCCTGTGTCCCACAACTCAATCAAAAAGCTTTATCCTTACATGAGGTCATGGGCAAAATGAGGCTCACAGACATAGCTAACTGTTCCTAAGTTGTTTGAAAGTTCATATCAGTAAAGTACTGAGAACTGCGTGTGTCTAGTCCTAGAGCCCCATGGCATTCACACTGCTGGTGACAGAAGTCTATGTTCTTGTTACATTTATTATGATGACTTGAAGTTCTATTAACCTTAGGTATCAAAATTTGGTCAAGGGATAAAGCTCCGATTCATGGACAAGTGAATTCAGATGGGCTACCTGAGGACAGATTTGGAGGGCTGGCAGTTCCTGAAGAGGTTAACCAGACTCATGGTCTTGGAAACCCTCCCAGTTGTCTCTGTAAAAAACTGAAGAGCTGGGTCACCTGTCAGAAATTTCCCTGTTCTACCCCAAACTGTGGGACAATTCATTAACCATGCCACAAAATAGTCTGTGTTTTGAATAGTGGACCTCCAATAGTGATCCCCAGACCAGCAACATTGGGCAATTTTTCAGAAAGACACAATTTCAATTCATTTTCTGATTGTTTCATTTGTTTGTTATTTCCACAATCTCAGAGTGCTGGGGAATCGAACCCAAGCCTCCAGCATGAGAGGCAGGCACTCTAGGAGATGGGCTATATGGCCTGCTTTTCTGATTGTTTTGTAGATTTTTTTCCTCCTTTTCTTCCTGCCTTGCTGTCTTTCTTTATGTATTCTACGGAACTTCAGTCACAAGTGATTTTCTCTAGTGATATAATTTGACTCCTTATTTTTATCTTTTCTATGTGTATTATTGATTTTTTTGGGGGGTGTCTGCAATGCTGAACCCAGGACTGCTTACACTCTGAGCCACATCCCCAGCCCTTTAAAATTTTTACTTTATTTTATTTTGAGACAGGGTCTTGCTAAGTTGCTTAGGACATCACTTAGTTGCTATGGCTGTCCTCAAACTGCAGTCCGCCTGTCTCAGCCTCCTGAGTCACTGGAATTACAAGTATGTGCCACCATGCTTAGCACTATTGATTTTTACTTTGCAGTTACCTTAACAATACAAAGAACATATTACTCGATAAATCTATAATGGAAGCACATATGCAAATATCAGAGAAAACCCATTAATTTGTATAGGTAAGAGGGTTTAATAACTATGATGAAAATAAAATGAGCCATATAAAATGCACTAAGTGTAAAAACTAAATATAGGGATACATTCTTCTGAGATTGTCATTTCATTAAAAATGAGCAGAAAGCACTGTATTGCCAGACCATGTTCTAGGTGCTAAACAAAAGGATGGAAACTCTGCTTGGGACCATTGTTATGGAGTGAATGCTTATATCTCTCCCAAATTCATAGGTTGAAACCACATTTATGGTAGTACAAAGTGGGAATTTTGAGTTAATCAGGTTTATGAGGTTTAGGAGCCCCTTGGGATTGTTGCTTCTGTAAGGTAAGAAAGATACCCCAGAGTTTCCTATCTTTGTTAAGGGAAGATGCAGAAAACCACAAAGAGAAATATCATTGGAGTCTCAATCCTCTGACTGTAACGAGCATCTATTGTTCAACCTGCCAATCCACACTGATATGTTATAGTGACCTGACTCCAAAGTAGCTTTGTGCATGATCAAAGCAAGTAGCCATCAACAAGAAGGACACATGTGGAAAACAGTGTGTATTCTATACAACTCCAGTCACAAGAGAAGATGATCAGTTCAGCGGCTATCTTTCTTTCTACTTACTGATACAACAGAAGCTGAGAGCACCATATGGCCATGCTCTATTCCAGATGCTGAGCATGTATCCGTACATAGACAGATGGAAGTCCTTATACCCATCTCACTAATGAGAGGAGAAGTAGGTGTCACTCAAGGATGATTTGTGGTGGGCACTGTGATGAGCTCCCTGGAGCTTCTGTCAGGGAAGGTGGAGCTGTTTCCCCAGTTGCTTGGAGTGCTACAGGAAGACACTCCTTCATTCTCTCCCCTTTTCTCTGATGATCTCAGGAGAATAATCACTGTACTCAGGGTCATGCTCCTTTCCCACAGCCTTAACTTATGACTGATCAATGCAGAATTTCCATAGCTGGTCCACACTTGAAACAGCTTGGGACAATTCTGAAAGCACAGTCAAGCTCCATAATGCCTCACCAGGTCAATGGACTCCAAAATGGGGAAAGCATCACAAGTCAGTTTTCCCCTATTCTAATTTTGTATCTATCCCATTTATCCACAGTGTCTGACCACATATGACCACCCTAATATCTGTGCATACCAATGCCTGCTTGTCTTTCCAGGTAGCTCAATTGGATGCTAAAAGAAAAGTACAGGCTGAAAGATTCTGATAAATGCAATGGAGAATACTTATCAATAAATAGAGTGAGAAAATGTTAAAGCATACACTTGTAGTGGTAGGTTAGGACACTTCATTGACAAATCAACATTTGAACACAAATCTGAAAAGGGTTCAGGAGTGAATGAAGTGTTTCTACAGATTATGAACCAACCTTGCATTCCTGGAGCAAAACCAAATATAGTAGAGCATGACAACCATTCATATTTCTCAGTGGACTTCACTTCTCTCTTTACCTCTCCCTGCCCCTCCTTTTCTCCTTCCTTCCTCTCTTTCTTTCTCTTTGACAGGGTCTCCCTAAGTTGCCAGGTTGACCTCAAACTCATAACCCTCCTGCCTTAGTTCCTGGGGTAACTGGTCTTATAGGCACCTACCACTGTGCCTGGATGGATTTTATTTTGCAAAATTCTAAAGTATCAGGGTAAGTTTTTTATGCCTTTATTATGTTAATCTTATCTGATTTAGGCATCCATGCAACAAGCCAACAATGACCTGTTTTCTTTTTTCCTTGGAGGCATTCAAATTCCATGAGCAGAAAACTAGGCAGTGCTCAGCTCGTGAGTCCTCCCACATTTCTACCCCTACCATAGCAACTAAACTTCTCCCAGGATATTGAGTCCTTGTTGCCTGAGAACAAGTAATTTCGTGGTCATAGGGATAAATCCATAGGGTCCCTTGACTTCTGATCATTCACCAAGCTATACCTGAGTGTTTTTTTTTCTTCCATCTTTTGGTAACTCAACTTTGCATTTTACTATTCCTTTTGTGTGGTAATTGGAAAAATTGACTTTTTAAACAATCCCATAGGTGTCTTTTTATATGCCACCTATCATTCGTGGTTTTAAAAGTTAATGGGGTGAAATGGTGATAAAAACCCATTATACTTCCATGATGTTATAAATGGAGTTTTGAGTAATGTGTCTAGCAAAGGATAGATTAAACAACCAGCAGAGTTAACATTTGTAAAGTAAGTTGACAAACATGAAATTATTGAAATCCTTAATTATAGAAGATTTTAAAATAAATACTAACATGGATTACCATCTCTATCCATGAAACTGGGGTTGGAATCTAACACCTCTCTCTCTCTCTCTCTCTCTCTCTCTCTCTCTCTCTCTCTCTCTCTCTTGTTGTGGTGCAGACAGCTTTAAGAACATGCACTAGTGGGATCAGAATGACAGTAACATTTCTGGTATAATGAGGAGCCATGGGTATTGAGCCCCAAGGGACACAGATACTGGAGGTGTTAGCTAGCGAGGATCTCATTCAGAAGCCCAGGAATCCAGGAAGCAGCAGCTGTGCCTTCAACCAGAGATGGTCCTTCCTGAGCTGGAGTACATAGACTCAGAGTGTGTCTTCCATCCTGAGAACAAGTTTCTGTCTCCACATCCAGGTGAGGTGCTGAGTCATTCCCAGGGAAGTCAGCCAAGGAACTCAATGTCCCTTAGTTCATGATTTTGATGTGAGGGCAGGTGTTTTGCTCCAGTTTCCTCCCAGGGAAGCAGTGAGGAAAGTGTAGGCAGAGGATGAGGCTCAGTTCCCCATGACTCTGCTGCCTGAATCCACATTCCTAACACATTTCTTTTTATATTTTCTACAATATTCAAGCAGCTTCTATTTCTGTTGGGTACCTGCTCTCTCTGGAGAGCTGCAAGGGCCATTTCCTCCTAATGGAGGGAAATTTATACTTCATAATGGACCTTATTAAGTATTATGACAATTACTTCAATTCTGTTGTTGGTGCTGGGGAGATTTTGAACAGTGTAAAAGTTTTCTAAGGCTGCTATAAAAAAGTGCTATGGATCCAGTGGGTTAATAACAGAAGTTCATTTCCTCCCAGTCCTGAAGGCTAGAGTTTGAATGATCAGGGTATTGGCAGGAGTTGTTCCCTCTGAAGCCTCTCTTCTCACCTTGTAGATGGTTGTCTTCTCCCAGGGCTTTCCCAAGGTCTTTTCTCTGTGGATTTCTTTCCTTCCTTCTTTTTCTCCCTCTTCTTTCTTTCTTTGTTTTCTTCCTCTCTTCCTTGTCTTCCTCTTCCTCAGCCTTTTCTCATCTTCTTCCAAAACAGGGTCTTTCCATGTTGCTCATGCTGTTTTCAAACTTCTGGGCTCAAGTGATTATTCCACTTCAGCCTCCCAAGTATCTGGGAAAACAGGTGCATAACAGCTTATCCAGCTTTAGTTTTCTCTCCTTGTAATATAAGGATTCTCGCCATATTGGATTCCGATTCACTGTAATGACACCATTCTAGAGGAATTACCTTTCGGAATTTTTGTTTGTATTAGTGCATGATAGTTATACATAATCCTGGGGTTCATTTCAATATAACGTGCATGTGCGGAAGGTGACATTCCATTTTGGTGTCAGAAACTTCCTCTTCCCCTTCTTTTCCTCCCCCTATTCCCCTTCTTTACTCTATTGGACTTTATTCTATTTATTGATTTTTAATTGGTGCTTTAAAGGTGAAATTCACTGTGGTATATTCACATATGTACATAGCGAAACTGAAGATCACCTTGTAAAGAACCACCTTCAGATTCCCTCATGGACTTCAGTACTGGGGATTAAGGTTCTAACACAAACTTTCTGAGGGTATGGAATTCAGCCCATGACCATCTGTTCCTCTTTTATCTCTGCTGGATCTTTACCCATTATTCTACAGCAAGTCACAGGAGCTTCAGAGACAGTAGTTAACAACTGCAGCAACCCAGGGACAGCCATCTCCACTACCCAAAGCTAAGAGACAGTGATATTTTGCTGTGTTTAGATTTTTAAATGAAGTAATAGAATAAGAGTCATATGGAATTCATCACTGCGGAATTACCCTCCACTCCTCTTCTTCCCTCCCCAGGCATGCCATCCACCATCAAGCTGATAGTCCTGAAGCATGCGGGGCAGGTGAGCAGTATGAAGCGTAGCACACTTGACTCTGGATTGTATATGTAGTCATAAATAAGAGGCAGTAACTGGAACACATATCAGTTAGGGAAAGTAGAAATAAATTGCCTTCTGAAAGTATAGTGGAGTCCTCTGGTAATTGAGATTAAAGAAAGCAGACCAACTGTATAAACTTCAATCAATGAAATCATGCACCTAAGAAAACCTGTTATAAATGGTACATACAGTAGGATTCTGTTTGTGTAAAGCTTTTAAAGTGCAACAGAATACAGAAAAAATAATACCGACCTAAGGAAAGGTGTGAAGAGTGATACCTATGAAGTTGGTGTGCAGTCCTCTGGGAAAGGAAGCAGCCTGAAGTGTTTGACCTACATGCACACATGGTGTGGGTGCTTCAGCTGTGCCTCTATTGTTACTGCCATAAGATATGTGAAGCAGGGATGATGAAGTGTGTCATTCTTAAATGAAGCCTGATGGCTGCCAGCCCTTCAGGATTCTCTGTGCTTTCGATCAAGCCACATCATCCATGACCAAAATGTTATGTATGGCATGGCACAGTGTTTATTCACACAATTTCTTCCTGGATTAGGTATGCATAATTTTGTGAATATGAGTTTAATTTATGTATTATTTACTTCCTTTTTATTGCATAAACTCTGTACATATATATTATGTTACTTTTCATTATATACAGTATCATATGGTTAGGCCAAATTATTATTTTATCGTCAATGTTTCCTTCCTTTCTGCCTTCTCTACATAATCAAGATTCCCAGAGGTCATTTCAATTACAGTCTTCATTTCTTCATTCTTCAAGCTAAAGATGGCCTCTCTTCTTTCTTCTTCAATCAACTGCCCACACTCATCACTCTCTCTGAGGGGTGAGAAATGTCATGCATTCCTGCTCATGGAAGACACATGTGCACAGCCCCCCACACACACACAAGGAAGCACAACATACCTGCACTCCCAGGGCAGGAAATGTCAACATGAGTCTCACAAGCTCAGTACTCTCCTGGTTTTTGTTCCAATTGTTCCTCACTGAAACATCACCACGTGACTTTCGCCACTTTACTGAGATATAATAGCACAAGTAAAATCTGTCCATTTTTAAGATGTGATCACTGGGGAAGTGCACATTGTGAAATGTTCACTACACTGCAGCTACTGGACATGTCCACTACGCAGTTCCCATTATACAGAAGAGGATACCCAGGCTTCTCATTCAGTTGAAAACCCTTTCCATCCGTAAAGCTAATGCAGGAGGCTGAATTAGATTCAGATGTGCAAGTCTAACATACCAAGTGTTAATTGCTGACATGACAGGGTCTCTCTTTCCCCTGAGAGGAAGACCATTGCTCTCCAGAGACACACCTATTAAGCAGTCTCATCATCTAAGTCTGTGAATTCTTGTGCTTGTCATCTGCAATTAAAAATATAAAACTTTTAATTTCCATCTGTTGTCAGAAATGATTTCATTTTTTTCTCTCATTTAACTATTTTTGTTTGTTTAATTTAACAAAAACACACCTATTACATTAAGGGAAGAAGTTGCCTTATGATGAAAAAGAGAATGTCATCAACATTGTTACCCACTTTCTCTTAGAATTAATTGATGAAGCAGACTGCTTCAGTTCCCAAGGAGAGTCTTAAGAACTTCAAGGTAATTTTGTTTTTGTTTTTTTTGGGGTGTGTTTTGTTTGCTTGTTTTCTTGTTTGTTTTTGTTTTGGAACTGAGGATTGAACCTAGGACCTTGCACTGAGTTAAATCCCAGCTCATTTATATTTTATTTTGAGATTGGGTCTTGCTAAGCTGCAGAGACTGGACTCAAACTCATGATGCTCCTGCCTCAGCTTCCAGGTGTTGGAATTACAGATGTGCACACCAGCACCAGGCTTGAACTTTGAGTTTAGAGGTACCAGTCTCGAATCTTTTCTCTCTCTTTTGGATTTTTTTTTTCTTTTTTGGTACTAGGGATCGAACCCAGGGCCTTGTGCTTGCAAGGCAAGTACTCTACCAACTGAACTATCTCCCCAGCCCTGGAATCTTTGCTCTTGACCATCTGAATGAGCTTTCTTTGTCAGCTACAATTAGGGTAGAAGAAGGCATAACTAGAAAGCAAGGGGAAATTGGATGCTTTTTCAGGAAAATCTATTCCAATTGTAAAAGGAAATGATGAAGCATCAGGGGTCATTTAGAAATGTTAATTCTTTGGTGTCCTGAAGCCTTAGCAGAGATTGACTCTAGGAGTCAGTCAGAAAACGGACTGACCCAGTCTTGGCCAACCATTAACTGTATGTTGTGTCTATGACCCGTCCTTCTGAGTCCGTAGGGCTGAGAGGCCACAAACTGCCTTACCTGAGTTTTGATGATCTCTTCTCATGATGACTCACACCAAAAGTGGAGACCATGGATCTAGAAGACAGATTTGATAGGTGAGTTTCATCTTACTTTCTGTTTCCTTACATGGAAAGATTCTGAAGGAAAATCAATGTCATGTACTTTGTCCCAAGTCTCATCACTTGGTCATGTGTGAAAAAGTGTTCATGTCCAAGAGAGGGAGTAGAAGTTAGTGGAAGCTATAGAGAAGAGAGCTGGAGGGTGACAGTAAGCAAAGAATGGATTTTAATATTCTCTTATTGCATGATACATATGAACAGAGTTTTTTTAAAAAACAAAAACACCACTTCTTCATATTTAGAAATACCAAAGTGATCTAGATTGCTTGTTAAAATATACACTGGTGGTCCTTATCCCAGTGTTTATCATCAGAGAAGTCCATAAAGGTACCAAGAATAATTTCTACAAAGTTCCAGTGTGATACTTGTGTTGTTCCAGAGGTTTCTGGAACTCATTCTATTTTATTTCCTTACAATGTTTTCTGTAACATTTACTAGTGACATGGAACCTGAAAACCAAACAGCCATTTCAAAATTCCTCTTTCTGGGACTGACAGAGGACCCAGCTCTGCAGACCCTCATCTTCAGCCTCTTCCTGTCCATGTACCTGGTCACCATCCTGGGAAACATGCTCATCATCTTGGCTGTCAGCTCTGACTCCCACCTCCACACCCCCATGTACTTCTTCCTGTCCAACATGTGCTCCACTGACATTTGCCTAAGCACTTGCACAGTCTCAAAGATGTTGCTGAATATTCAAATACAGGACCAAAGCATCTCTTATCCAGGCTGCCTCACCCAGGTCTGCTTTGTTATAGTTTTAGGATTCTTGGAAAATTTTCTCCTTGCAGTGATGGCCTATGACCGCTATGTGGCCATTTGTCACCCCCTGAGGTACGTAGTCATCATGAAGTCCTGCCTCTGTGTTCTGCTGGTTCTGGTCTGCTTGTTCATTAGCCTTTGGGAAGCCCTCCTCCACACTCTGCTGTTGTTGAGACTGTCCTTCTGCTCAGTCCTGGAGATCCCCCACTTCTTCTGTGAACTTGCTCAGGTCCTCAAGCTGGCCTGTTCTGATACCTTCATCAATAACATCCTGATATATTTTGCAGCTTTAATGTTTGGTGGTCTTCCGCTCTCTGGGATCATTTTCTCTTATGTTCACATTGTGTCCTCTGTCTTGAGAATGCCCTCATCAGAAGGGAAGCATAAAGCCTTTTCCACCTGTGGGTCTCACCTGTCTGTTGTCTCCTTGTTCTATGGGATGGGATTTGGAGTATACATTAGCTCTGCAGTGACTGACTCCTCCAGGAAGACTGCAGTGGCTTCAGTGATGTACACTGTGGTCCCTCAGATGCTGAACCACTTTATCTACAGCCTGAGGAACAGGGACATGAAGGAGGCCTTGAGGAAGCTCACAGGCCAGATGGCTTCTCTACTATGAAGAGTCATGTGCTTTGAAGCAGGTTTTATAGTGTAAATAAAAGTGACAGGATTCCTGGGAGCCAGAATGCCTGCCTCTCTCCCTAAATTCTTCTCACAGAATGGTAAAACCTAATGGCCAGGTGCATTTTAACTTGTCTTGAAACTTCCTATTGCCTTTTGTCTGACTCTGCAATGTTTAACACATGATGCACATTCTCTAAATACAATTTTGTTTCCTTGATTCACAGAAGCAAAGTCTCAAGGAGAGGTTTTTCCTTAAAAAATTTTCTTGTGAAGCAAGACAAGAGGACCAGAGGTGGTTTTTAAAAAGAAATCGATATACACAGGATGCTGTTGTAAAGATGCTAATGAAATGAAAAATTGATCACGGAGAAAAGAGGTGAGAGAGTCTCCAGAGCTACGTCCTACACTTGGCAAGAATGAACAAGCTCTCTGCACAAGTGGAGATAAGTGCTTGAAGATGGTACCAATCTTCTGTCTCGTTCTCAAAAAAAAAAAAAAAAAAAAGAAGATAAAGAGAGCAAAGTGTCTTGAAGAGTTGTCAAGTTATCAATAATACCACAATCTACCAGGCAGTTTTATATAGAAGTTCTACAAATAACTTTTTCAGAATGAGTAGAAAGATTAAACAAAATTTTCAGAAAACGCAGATATGGAATATCATCTAGTTCATTTTTCATGCTACTAGTGTTTGAATCCAATGTCTCACACATGCTAGGCAAATGATCTGCCTTGGAACTAAGAACCAGTCCTTCTCTAACCCATTTCCAAGGCTACTAGAGCATAGATACCTAAATTACCCAAAATTAACACCATAAAGCAATAAATCAAGTTACCCACAATCCTGAAAAATTGGAGAAAGACTTCCAGAAAACAATATCTGATAAGAAATAAAGAGGGATAAGCTATATATCCAATTTATTTATTTTTACTCCAGAAATTCAGGGTTGGTTTATTCTCTGTAGAACCATATCTTTTACCTATGAACTCTCATCAGGTCTGGGCTCAACTGTTAAATTCTCCTCTCATATACAAGAGCACAATACAGTGCTACTATGTTAGCAATTTTTCAAGGCTACAACAAAATATCTGATAAAATCAACTTAGAGGAGAAAAGACTTATTTTGATTCAAAGTTTGAGATGTTACAGTTCATGGTGAGATGGTTCCATTGTTTAAACCTGTAGCCAGAAAGAAACATCATGGTGGAAAAATGTGGCAGAGGAAACTATTCACCTCATGGTACACAGGAAGCAGAGAAAGATAAAGAGGAAGGGACTAGAGACAGAATATGGTCCCCAAGGGCATGACCCCAAGTCCCACTCCCTTCAACTGGGTCCCACCTCCTATAGTTCCCAAAAGTCAATTCAAATTAAGAATTCAAATACAAAGGACATACTGGAGAAGAGGAAGGGAATCAAGTGGGAGGGAGGCAGGATGGGAAAGGGGAAGAACTGTGGAATAAAATTGATGAAACCATGCTAGGTGCATATTGAAATGCACCTGAAAGGTGTAATTATGAATCATCAATTAAAAACAATAAGTAAATAGAAGGTAGCAGTGGAGTAGAGGAAGAGGATCAAAAGAAGGGAGAAAGAAGGGGGAAAGGGAAGTACTGAGGTTTGAAATGGAAAAAAAAATTACATGCATTTATAAATACATCAAGATGAACACCACTATTATCCACTATTAGGTATGGCTATAGTGCAGTTATAATTATGCATGATGTATCAAAAATGTATAAATGCATTCTACCATCATGTACAACAAATTAGAACAAATTTTAAATTTTTTAAATAAAAGCAGGAATAAATAATTTGGATAGATAGAAACTAAAAAGCTTTTTCTCAGCATAGGAAACTATCAGCAAAGTGAAGAGAGAGCCTACAAAGTGGGAGAAAATCTTTGCCACACATACTTCAGATAGATCACTAGTCTCCAGAATCTATAAAGAATTCATAAAACTTTATACCAAGAATACAAATAACCCAATCAACAAATGGGCTAAGAAAATAAGCAGACATTTCACAGAAGAAGATCTATAAGCAATCGACAGATATATGAAAAAATGTTCAACATCTCTAGTAATAAGAGAAATGCAAGTCAAAACTACCAGAAGATTTCATCTCACCCCAATTAGGATGGTGATTATCAAGAATACAAGCAACAACAGGTGTTGGCGAGGATGTGGGGAAAAAGGTACACTCATGCAGTGTGGAAATTCCTTAGAAAACTTGGAATGGAACCACCATTTGACCCAGCTATCCCACTCCTTGGCCTATACTCAAAGGATTTAAAATAAGCCTACTACAGTGATACAGTCACATCAATGTTCATAGCTGCTCAATTCACAATAGCCAGATTGTGGAACCAACCTAGATGCCCTTCAATTGATGAATAGATAAAGAGACTCTGGTATATGTACACAATGAAATATTACTTGGCCATAAAGAATAAAATTATGGCATTTGCAGGTAAATGAATGAAATTGGAGAATATCATACTAAGTGAGATAAACTAATCCCAAAAAACCAAAGCCGAATGGTCTCTCTGATAAGCGAAAGACGACACATAATGGGGGGGATGGGAGGGAGGCAAGAATGGAGGAAGGATGGATTGCATAGAGGAAAATGAGGGGTGGGAGGTGTGCGGGGAAGGAAAATAAAATGAGACAAACATCATGACCCTATGTACATGTATGATTGCACAAATGATATGATTATACTTCATGTAGAATCAGAGAAACAAGTTGTACCCCATTTATTTATGATGAATCACAATAAATAAATTATTTGAAAAAGAAAAAAGAAGAAGAAAAAAGTAAACAAAACAAACAACCGAAAAACATCTATCAAGGGAGCCATTGGGAGATGTTCATATCCAAACCATGAGTTCTGCATACTAATTTCCCTCATTGGTTGTGTTGTTCTCTATTCATGGATGAATGTAAGTCTCAGTGAACGGGGCTGCTGTTGCAATACAGGCTGGGTATGTGGACCAATGCAGTCTATTTCTGACAGGCTGGAGGTGCAAAGTCTAGATCATGGTGCCAGAAATCTAGACCCTGGTGATGACCCTCTTGGTAGTTTGCAGGTGGAGACCTTGTGGATGTGTTTTCCCTTGGCAGAGAGAGGGAGCTCTGGCATCTGTGCTCTCCTTCCCAGGATACTGATCCCATCCTTAGAGGTCCATCTGCATGACCTCAAATAACCTAATTGTCTGCACATGTCCTCCTCCCAATACCACTGTGTTTGGGAGAAATGGGAAATTATTAGGAAAGCTGATAACTTGTGGTGTAGAGACCTTTGTGGTTGTGAACTTTAAAAATTTAGGTCTTGTTTATTCCACAGCAATCTTAACTTTATCCTGTTGCTGGGCCATAATCATCAAAACATGGAATATTGGAGCAGGAAAGGCACAACGATCCTATTGTTCAGAAATGAGAGTGCAGAGAACCAGCAACACATAGATGAACCATTTCTTTATTTCTGAATTATCTTTACACAGAATGAATGGGCTATCAAAATTGCTAAGAAACAAACATGAATTTGATTCCTGTCTCACATCCAAAGTAAAAATAAATTTCATATGGTCTCAGTTTTGCAAAAGGAAGAATAAAACTCTCTTTAATCTAGTAGTTGCAGGTTCTCTGTTCTAGTGCCTAAGTCTTTGATACACTTTAAGTTGAGTTTCATGCAGGGTGAGAGATAAAGTTTTAATTTCATGTTGTTCCATGTGGCTTTCCATTTTTCCCAGCACCATTTGTTCAATAGGCTATCTTTTCTCCAGTGAATGTTTTTGACACCTGAGTTCCTTAACAAGGCCCCTAAAGCACAATAAATTAAATCAGTAATCAATAATTGGGATGGATTTGAACTAAGAAGATTTTTCTCAGCAAAAGAAATAATAATGTGAAGGGAGAGCCTACAGATTGAGCGAAAATCTTTATCACTTGCACCTCAGATAAAGCATTAATCTCTAGGATACATAAAGAACTCAAAAAACTTAACACCAAAGAACCAAGTAACCCAATAAAGTAATGGGCTGAGGAACTGAACAGACACTTCACAGAAGAAGATATAAAATTGATCAACAAATACCTGAAAAAATGTACAACATCTCTAGCAATTAGAGAAATGCAAATCAAAGCTACTCTAATATTTCATCTCCCTCCAATCAGAATGGAAATGATCAAGAATACAAGCAATAATAAATGTTGTCGAGGATGTGGGGTGATGCCGTCCAGTGGAGTCAATTTGGCGCAGGAGACAAATGAGTAGCGTGGCTCTTGAATTCAGAACGGTTTATTGTAGATTCAGGAAACCCGGGAACCCCAGCGCTCAAGAAGAGCCTCCAGGAGGTGAAGGGTAGGGCTCACGCCAATAATGTGAAGATTAGATGAGGAGCTACATGTCCGAGCAGGCACGATTAGGAGCACTTGGGAACACATGTGCACACATTGTGCGTGTGGACTTAATTGAATACGGCCAATGACAAATCACCTGGGTGTGCTTATGTTAATCAACCTCCTCCCTGCCGATGTGGTCAAAACAACTTCTGGCTGGTTTCCAGGCGCCATCTTGGCATAGTCCATATGGCATAGCCCCCAGCATCTCCCCCTTCCTTATATGAAATGAAAATGAAGCTGGCAGGGATCGTGTCTGTCTTAGGTCCCAGGAATCAACATCCTGTCCTTACCTGTCATCAAAGGATACCAAAGCGGGGTTGGTATCCTTCTGTCTTAGATTGATACAGTGTTTTCCCGTGGTTACCCATCTTTGACTACTGATCCAGCATACTAAGCCATATACTGGGAGATTGTCCAGCTTCAAGGGTGGCCATGGCCTATTTTATGATTACATTATGAGTCTGTTGGCTGGCTTTGCGGCGTTTGTAAACGTAGAATAGAATTAACACAAGCATACCCAAGCTTATTAGTGTGGGACTTAAGAGTCCCCCAAATTTGTTGCCAAATTGTGTAATGCTCCCATGATAAGCCCTCCACCTTAGTGGCGTTCATGGCGAGGATCTGCCATCAAAGCCTTGTCACCAGCTTGTCGAATCCATCCGTCCATTGTTGTGCAATCTGGGAAAATAACTGTCTAGAGAAGTTCTCATTAAAAATCACAAAAGTAAAGGTAGAGCTAGGCACACAGGAGTATATGAAAAAGTAATTGTTTCACTCTCTCTATGTATTTCAGGATTAACTCCATTAACCTTTTGATCAGTGCACTTTCCTTTACTTATAGACCCTCCTTTTACAAAAGCCAGGGGACTTTTATCCGTACATGCCTTAGGCCTGCATAAGGACCAAATGGATAAGGGGTTGAAATTACCTTTATATTCCAAATTTTCTATAAAATCTTTTGCACTTTAAGATGTGATATATATCTGATTAGGTAAATACCAAGGTCCAAAAGCCAGATTACTGGAGACCTTTTTATCAGGTCCTAGGTGCTGACAAGCTTCCCATAAAGGAGGCCAAGTAATAGGCTTTTTGAAGGACTGGCAATGGCCATACTAATGGATATAAAAATCAGTCTTATTACTAATAGCTTTGTGCATGTAACTGGTGACATTTATATGGGAGTTGTTTTCTTTATTTAAGGTAATATCTGCCAAAGTACAATTGATCAACTGTACAGAAGGTGTGCCATTGCCAAAGGCGAGGCATAATGCATTCTCTAGTGATAAATTCAGGTAAACTTGGAGTCCAATGGTGGTGTGTACCTAAGGGTAGCTTGCCCAGTAGATTCATTAGTGGAAAAGAACTGAGGAAAGACTGCACCACCTTGAGAGACTGGAACCAGTCAAGGCAATACCTGACTATTGTCCAGAACTGTTCACCCTCACCACCATCATCAGTAGCAGCAGGATACCCAGAGGGCTTGGCTGCATCTTGACAAACTGTCTTAACTGCTTGGACTAGTCTTTCTGGAATCCAAATTGGCATTTTTTCTTCCTGTGGAAATATACACACATGCCCTCTTCCCCAAATCAAGACCGGGGAAGATCCTTTCCATTTCCCTGTTACAACATCTTTCCATAAAGCTTGTGGCTTTATGTCAGTGTCAACTGCAGCATGTCAATCTGCTGTTGATTTTCCTGATTTATCCAAATTCAAAAAATTTAAGGTAAAAAGGGCTATGGATAATCTGTTCTTAGGTGGATATGATGCCCCTATTTCCCCTTTTTGTTTTATTAATAAGATCTTAAGAGTTAGATGAGCTCTTTCTATAATTCCTTGTCCCTGAGGGTTATAAGGAATACCTGTGACATGATATATACTAAATGTAGAACAAAACTGTTTAAAGGTTAAGGATGTATAGCCTGGAACATTGTCTGTTTTTATTGTTTTTGGAATGCCCAGAATAGAAAAGGTATATAGAAAGTTATTTATAATATCTTTTGTTTCTTCACCTGACTGTAAGGAGGTCATAATAAATCCTGAATAAGTATCTATGGACACATGCATGTATCTAATCTTTCCAAATTCTGAGATATGAGTAACATCCATTTGCCATATATGGTTGGCTTGTAATCCTCTAGGGTTAACACCATTTTGAGGTACTGGAAGATAAGTATGTTGACAATTTTTGACAATAGTTCTAGCTTGTTCTTTAGTCAATTTAAAACGTTTTTGAAGAATGTTAGCGTTAACATGAAAATTTTTATGAAAATTTTCTGCTTCTAAGAACGTGGAAAAAATATGTACGTCTCTAGTAGCTAAGTCTGCTAAAGCGTTACCCATACTGAGAGGTCCTGGTAACCCGGTATAAGCCCTAATATGTCTAACAAAAAATGGTTCCTTATGGTCCCAAATTAACTTTTGAATTGTAGATAATGAGGAATGAATGGTAGATGCTGAGGATATTTTTGGTACAATTTCTATGATATTTAGAGCATTGACTATATATTTGCTATCAGAGAACAGATTAAAGGGCTGATTTGGGAACACTTAGAAAATTTGACAATAGAGCTAGAAGCTCTATCTTCTGGGCAGAATGTGAAGGATAAAGAAAAGTAAATGTCTGTGTTGGCATGACTATAGCAGCTGTTCCATTACTGGACCCATCAGAAAAGCAAGTTATAACATTTGGTATGGGATCTTTTCCAGTGACCTTAGGAAATATGAATGGGTGTCTGATGAACGTTTGGATCATCGGGTCCCCGGGGTAGTGGTTATTAAAATTAGGATTATAATTACATATAATGGTAGCCCATACTTCTGATTCTTGTGCAAGCTCAATTATAATTTCTGGTTTATAAGGAGTGATAATAATTTTCTTTGGAACAATGCCAAAAATTCCTATAGCAATAGTTATTGCCTTTTTTATTAACTTTCCCACTAATTCTGGATAACTCGCTACAGTTATCTTTTGGCTATAGTGAAGATGGACCCAATAAGTAGGTCCTTGTTGCCAGAACACTCCTGTAGGACTTCCTATGGTGGCTAAGATTATCAGTAATATAAACCTAGTTATATCTACCCAATCTAAATGTGCCTTAGTAATGGCATCTTCTACCTGATATAATGCTTTTCTAGCTTCTGTGGTAATTTTCTGGAGCAAGGTGGGATCACCACTTCCCTTAAGAACATCAAATAATGGTCCAAGAACTTCAGTTGTTAATTTTAAATATGGTCTTATCCAGTTTATATCTCCCAAAAGTTTCTGGAAATCATTTAATGTTTTTAATCTATCCATCCTAAAGGTAATCTTTTGAGGTCATATTAAGGTTTTGTCAATAATGGCACCAAGGTAGGTAATGGGGCAAGAACTCTGTAATTTATCCTCTGCTATCTCTAATCTGAATCAAAGAAGATTTTTGACCAGTCCATCATATACTCTGAAAAGTTTGTCTTGATCAGGATGAGCTAATAAGACATCATCCATATAATGATAGATCTTTAGGTCTTTATCAGATTTTCTAATAGACTGTAAAGCTTTGTCTACATAGACCTGATACATAGTGGGGCTATTGGCCATGCCTCATGGTAATACTGTCCATTCATATCTTTGATCAGGTCCTTCGTGGTCAGTAGCTGGTACAGTAAAAGCAAATCTGCAGGTATCTTCCTTATGAAGTGGAAGCAATCTTTTATGTCTAAAACTATAATTTGTCAATCCTTTGGAAAAGAAGACAATTGAGGGAGGCCGGATGGAGCTGCTCCCATTATTACCATTTGATTATTAATTGCTCTAAGATCTTGTAGGAGTTGCCACTTTCCTGGTTTCTTTTTAATTATAAAGATAGGTGTATTGAAAGGAGACATAGAAGGTTGTAGATAGCCTAGGGCCAGTTGTTGTCTTACTAATTATCTGGCTGCTTATAACTTTTGAGTATTGAGGGGCCACTGAGGTATCCAAACAGCCTTTTGTGATTTCCATGTCATTTTTATTGACTCAGTGGCCCCCTCTGAAAACCCAGTCCCTCTTTATTACTTCTCTTCATAGCTTGGATGGGTTCAGTTATTCTCTGTGAATGTGCTCCCAATCCTTTTCCAGGTATGAATCCCTGGTTCACCATGATATTACAAGCTATTGGGTTAATATGCGTATGTTCTTTAGTCAACTTGATCTGTAATTGTCTTAATATGTCTCTCCCCCATAAATTAACGGGTAAATCTCTTAAGACATAGGGTTGGAAAGTACCGTAATTTCCTTCTGTATCTGTCCATTTCAATAATTGTGCACTCCGGGGTAGGTTTGAGGAAACCCCCAAACCTCATAAGGTCTGGTCAGCCTTTTGAAAAGGCCAATTTTTTGGCCATTGGGTCAATGTTATGATACTAAGATCAGCTCCAGTGTCTAATAACCCACTAAATTCCTTGTCATTTATTCTTATAGTATACATGGGGCAAGTGTTTAGGTCTAAGGCAAGCATGGTCATAGGTTCCCCTGTGGATCCAAACCCCGATTTATTTCTTTTATTCCTTTTTGCTAAATATTCGTCATGTTCACTGGGTATCACCAGTATTTGTGCTATTTTATCCCCCTGATTTATAACCGAAATACCTTTTGGGGAACTGACCATTATTTTTATCTCTCCCTCATAATCTGGATCAATTACTCCCAGTGTTATATGGAGTCCTCTTAGGGCAGCAGAATTGCGCCCTAATAGTAAACCTACTGTTCCCGATTTAAGAGTTCCATAGATACCCGTAGGTATTAATTGAACCCCCATTTCTGGAATTAGTACTACTCTGGTGGCAGCACAGAAGTCCAATCCTGCGCTTCCTGTTGTATGTCTGATGAGAGAATTAATGGATAATGGGTTCAAGGGATCATTCTGATGGGATCGGCTGCTGGATCCTTCCTTCAGGGCTCCTTTGGAGGGGCCCAAGCCCGAGGGCCCCTCATCTCGTTTTTGAGGAGTGGTTTTCTTTCAATGTTAATTACAAATTTACATTCATTTGCCCAATGTTTTCCTTTTTTACATTTTGGACATATTCCGGGCATTTTTTTATATGTACTATGACTTGGGTTTGGACAATCCCTTTTAAAAGGACAGTCCTGGCTGTCCACATGAAAAACAGCTTTTGGGTTTGGCCCCCATAGCTTGAGCTACTCCTTGAGTGACAGCAGCTACTAGTACCTGACCCTGTAAAGCTGACTCATTAACATCTCTGCGTATTTTTAAATAGGTATTGAGATTCTTATTTTTCCATGGCCTAATTGTTTCCTTGCACCATTTATTAGCTTGTTCATATGCTAACTGTTTTATTAAAGACATTGCTTGTTCTGAATCCCCAAACACTCTGCCTGCTGTTTGTAACAGATGGTCTACAATCTCTGCATATGGTTCATTTGAGCCCTGTGTAACTTTGGATAATTGCCCTTGCAAGTCCCCATAACCTTTTAATATTTTCCATGCTCTAACAGCGGCGGTAGCTATCTGAAGATAGACCACTGGATCATACGTAATTTGTTGCTGTAGTTCAATGTATAGTCCTTGTCCCAGCAATATATCTGGGTTTCGTTGATGAAAACCTGCAGCTGCGTTTCTACGAGCGGTCTCTGCACAGAGCTCTTGATTGGTTACTTTCCACATTAAATATTGTCCACCATGCAAAACTGCTCAACACATACTTGCCCAATCACTAGGAGTAAGATTAAGTGTTGTGATGGATTCCACCATACTCATGGTAAATGGAGCTTGGGGCCCATAAGTAGCGACTGCCTCTTTATGATTTTTTACTGTTTTAAAGTCTAGGGCCTGTTGAAATCGCTGCCCCTGACTGTCCACCAAGTCTGGGCAGGACAGTATTAATGGGCCTTCCACAGGGTCCCAGCAATCCCCGGTATCACTTGGGACTCCACCACAACATGGCTGACAAGAGTGCCCACAAAATGTCGGGTCCTCCCACCTTTTATCATAAGGGGGAGCTGAGGGGGTAATTATCTCATGGTCTTTACTGCCCTTTAGCAACTCTGCAGTGTTAACTCGCTTTTTTTCCAGTTCCTCCCCAGTATCTCCTTCCTCCTCAGAACCTCCTTCTTGTAATATATTTTTTATGCCTCCTTTTTGAATTGTCTCTTCAGACTGATTTCATGATATTTACGAACCCATCTTATACTACTAAATAAGTTTGATGCAGGACAAACAAAGACCACACTAACAATAGTACAAACACACAAACAACACTAAATACATGCACTCTGGAACTCCTTTATCATCCTCTTTGTATTTCATCACCTGGCCAGCTATCCTGAGTGCCTAACTGCCTTAGAGAGAGACAGAGCCTCAGCTTACCTGAGTACCTGACTGCCCTAGAGAAGGGGTTAACTGCCCTAGAGACAGGGCCTCAGCTTACCTGAGCACCTAACTGCCCTAAGAACAGGGGCTCAGCTTTCCCTGGCCCGCTATCCTGAGCACCTAACTGCCTCAGAGAGAGACAGGGCCTCAGCTTACCTCACTACTTACCGTTTAGCTAGACAAACGGGTAGCAAGACTCTTGAATTTGACAAACACACAAGCAACACAAAATAAATGCACTTTTGCACTTCACTACCTGGTCAGCTATCTTGAGCATCTCACTGCCTTAGAAACAGGGTCTGCAGCTTACCTCACTACTCACCGTTTGAATTCTCTGGAGGGGAGATGAACGCAAAGTTCCCTGTACACAGAATCCCCCGTATGCAGAGTTCTCCATAGTCCCTGTACGCAGAGTTCTCCGTAGTCCCCGTATGCAGAGTTCCCTGTCAGAGTTCCCTGTATGGGCCACCATTTGATGCCATCCAGTAGAGTCAATTTGGCATGGGAGACAAACAAGTAGTGAGGCTCTTGAATTCAGAAAGTTTTATTGTAGATTCAGGAAACCCGGGAATCCCGGCGCTTGAGAAGAGTGGTTTATATCCCCTCCAGGAGGTGAAGGGTAGGGCTGACACCAATTATGCGAAGATTAGATGAAGAGCTAGATGTCCCAGGAGGCACAATTAGGAGCACTCAGGAACACATGCGCACACATTGTGTGCGTGGACTTAATTGAATATAGCTAATGACAAATCACCTGGGTGTGCTTATGTTAATCAAACTCCTCACCACAGATGTGATCAAAACAACTTCTGACTGGCTGCCAGGTGCCATCTTGGCATAGTCTGTATGGCATAGCCCCCAGCAGTGGGGGAAAAGGTATACTCATACATTGATGGTGGGAATACAAATTGGTGCAACCATTGTGGAAAGCAGTATGGAGATTCCTCAGAAAAGTTGGAATGAAACCATCCAGTTATCCCATTCCTCAGTTTATACTCAAAGGATTTAAATCAGCATACTACATTGACGCAGCCACATCGATGTTTATGGCAGCTCAACTCACAATAACTAAACTAAGGAACCAACCTAGGTGCCCTTCAACAGATGAATGGATAAAGAAAATGTGATATATATATATATATATATATATATACCACATGGAATATTACTCAGCTTTAAAGAAGAATAAATTTTTGCATTTACTGGTAAATGAATGGAGTTGGAGAATATCATGCTAAGTGAAATAAGCCAAAACCAAGAAAACAAAAGACCAAATGTTTTCTCTGATATACGGATGCTAATTCACAATAAGCAGGAAGGGTTAGGGAAGAATAGAGTTACTTTATATTAGGTATAGGGGAGTGAAGGGAGGGGAAGGGGTAGGGGGAAAGGAATGATGGTACATGTGCAACTGCATGACCAATGTGATCCTGCAATATGTGTACCTTCAGAAAAATGAGAGATACCCTCCATTTATGTATGATCTATCCAAATGCATAAATGCATTCTACTGTCATGTACAACTAATTAGAACAAATAAAAAAAATTAAAAATTCTTTGGTAAGGTTTTCAGTGTCAAGACCTACTGAACACAGACCATGAGGGGAAAAACAAACAAACTGAAACATATGAAACTTGTGCGCAAATGTGTGGGCACTGTTCAATACTAGGAAGTGTGTGCAAATGGAGACACATGAGAAAATAACTATTAGCATGAAGAAAATTTAAAGATCACCAGACCAAGTACCTGCAAAGCTATTCTGAGTCCATTTATAAATAAGATAAACAACTCAAGTGTCATGAGAAGATGCAGGCTCTCAAACTCATAACAAGAGAAAATTCATTCACTGCAAGCTGTTTTAAACACATTTGATCATCAACATTAACGAAAATGTTGGTAGGAGGGTGGGTATCCCCAGCATCTGTAATGGCAAGGCAAGTCATTCAACCACTGAGGAAAATCCTGAAAGTCACCAACTTGGCAAACTGTTCTGTGAGCCAGTAATTCCATTCAAGGAAAAGAAAAAACACCTTGTATTTCCTTCAGGAGACATGAGGGAGATTTCCAAACAGTTTTATCACAATAGCAGAAATAAAGCTACCAAGATTTCACCAACATCAGTAATGTCCCTTATTTGTAATGTCACCACACATACTTTTAAAATACAAGACCTTAAAACTAAAAGAATACCTGCTCAACCAAACGAGACGTGATTGATCCTGAAGCACAGGGATCAGAAGAACAGAAGACGTGGAGTTCTTTCATAAAGTATGAACTTCAACAACATAAAAAGCAGCACAGTTATGTGATAACTGTATGAGGATCACTCCAGAGTGATAAAAATGCTTTAGAGTCCTGTGAAAATGCATTTTGAAGGGTGGAATTTATGATGTATCAGCTATCAGACAGGCTGTCAACCCAGATTCTACCTGCATGATCACAATGCCACCTCTTCTCCTCAGTGTCCTCAGTGTGAATTATAAGGAAACATGGTTGCACATTGGATGCTCCCGGATAATCCAGAATTAGCCCTTCCTCTGCACATACCCTCTTTTCAACAGACAACTTTCGCCCATGTATCACATAAAAATCCACCTGATTTGGGGAGAGGATCTGGACAGCAGTCCTCTGTGGAGATGCAGTCTGCTGGATCCAGGGAAAGTGAGCTTAATGGACCAAAGGGAGGGTTTTCTATCTCTGCCATCAAGTCAGGGTGTGCAGTCACTGCTGACCTGGAGGAGAGTCAGCCCAGGCAGGATCCAACTCCTGGAGGACTGAAGGAAGCCCTGCTCTGTTCCAGCACAGCCCAGGCCTCTGAGTCATTGAAATAAAAGGTGGCTCTTCTGGTTTGAGTGTATTAGTATTAGAGTTTCTTTTTCTTCTTAGGACTTGAGGACATATTTATTGAGGATTTTCTAAAATGTCCCAATAATGTCAGAACACTGATATCATCTAATTATACCAATTTTGTAGACTCTGAAACTGAGTATGGTGCATGGCATTACTGCTTGGGAAGGATGTGGTTTTCCAGGAGCAGGTCTCAGTATTCACTCTGTGGGGCATGAGTGCCACATCTTCGTCTCTTAGTGCTGGTAGGTCAGAATAGAATTCTGGTGGCTCTAACAACATGAGCAGGTAGAAGTTATCGACTCTATATAAGATGGCTTTGTTGGGAATGCTTTCTTTTAGTTATTCACCTTCTCTAACATCCCCAAGATTGGAACTGTGTCTAACCTTGAATTTTCAAAAACTGATGATGAAATTTTCAAAATGTTTTTGACTATAATTAAACAAAGTACTATCACTGAAAAAAAGGAAATGAGTGAGTAACTGCTATACTCCACATGAATGATCCCCCAAAGCAGGAAGATACTAATGATAAGACTTGGAATAAATATACTAAATTTGAACTCTGGCAAGTTCAAAAAAGAAGAATATTTATGTAATAAATTATATAGGAATATTTACAGAGGTGATAAAATTTCATTGAAACCTTATATAAATGACAGTGTTGATTGGAACAAAGAATCGAACATTAGCTGTCTCATTCTGATTTCTGTCTTTGTGGATGCCAGACTTGCTTCTCTCCATTTCTTCTACAAGTCAGACTCTCTTATACTGAAATGTGGGATCACACTGAAGACCCACATGAGAAATTCTTTTCAACAAGTCATCTTTCCTCAAACAAGCAATGTTAGCCATTATTATATAAGTAAATAAAAAAAGTTAGTTGGAAAGATTCTGGGCCTATGCTGAGGGTCACTGTTAAATTCTCTAAAAGATTCATTTTAATTGATCCATGGACAAGTCACCTATCCATTGACCAGGAATAACACTCAACTTTCTTCCTCTAGCATCACGGCAAGGTATCACACCTGAATTTGCTGCTCTCACCTGGTGACTTCGGAGGAAATCAGCCCACCTCATGGAGACCAGATGAAAGTACTCCACTGCGGTACATTCCCTGCCTCAGTAGTCTTGGTAATGCATTGGAAGTGTCTTCATACAGCAACATATTAATGTCAGACTTTGCTTTTCTTATTAGGACAAAAGACATTTTTACTGATGAGTTTGAATGTTCTCATAACCATCTCAGATCACTGATGTCACCTAATTGTGGCAATTTCAAATAATATGACACTGGACATGGTGGACACCATTATGATCTCAGAAAGTTGTACCTGGCTAGTGAAATGGTTCCATATTTGTTTGTAGGATATAAATGGTACCCTTTTGCCTCACAGTAAAAAGTACCTGTAGGATGCAACTCACATGGCCCCACCCATATAATCACCTGGAATCAACTTTGTAGCTATAAATGCAGCTCTGCTTCAATATATTCCTGGTATGTCAATCCTTTCAAACTTGCCTTTTTTTCTTATTCTTCATTTTTGTTTTTTGTTTGTTTGTTTTGTTTGACTTTTTCAGTACTGGTATTTGAATCAGGAGTGCTCAATTAATAAGCCACATTCCTAGCCCATTTTATATTTTATTTTGAGACAGGCTTTTGCTAAGTTGCCTAGGGTCATGCTGAAATGCTGAGTCTGGTCTTGAACTTGTGATCCTCCTGCCTCAGCCTCCTAAGTCACTGGGATTACAGGCGTACACCACTGCACCAGAATCAAACTTGCCTTTTTCCAAGAAAGCATCATAAGTATCTCTAAAATTAGAGTCCCTTACCCCAGGCATGGATCCTGTGAGGGCATATCAAAAAATTGTGTTTATATTATTGAAATTATGTGTCTAACATCAAGGGAATAGGCAAAAAAAAATAATTAAATCAGAGGTAAAATGCACCTGGTCATTCTATTATTTCATCATTTTTGGAGAATGTATGGACAGAAGATCGAGATATTAGGGATCCTGTCACTGTGACTTACTCTAGAAACCAAAGTTCAAAGCAACTGATGCTTTACGAAAGAGATGCTGTCCTACTGACAAGTTTTTCTCAAGGTCCCCTTCATGTCCCCATTTCTCAGACTGTAGATAAAGGGGTTCAGCCTTTGAGAAACCACAGAGTACATCACTGAAGCCACTGCAGACTCTCTTAAAGAGTCAGAGAGAGCAGAACTAATATACACCCCAAAACCTGTCCTGTAGAACAAGAATACCACAGACAGGTGAGACCCACAGGTGGAAAAGGCTTTATGCTTTCGTTCTGATGAGGGCATTCTCAAGACAGAGGACATGATGTGAACATAAGAGAAAATGATTCCAGAAAGAGGAAGACCTCCAAATATGCAAGATGAAACATAAATCAGGATATTATCAATGAAGGAATCAGAACAGGAGAGCTCAATGACCTGAGCAAGTTCACAGAAGAAGTGGGGCATTTCCAGTTCTGTTCAGAAGGACAGCCACAGCAACATCAGTGTGTGGAGGAGGGCAATCAGAAGGCTAATGAGAAAACAGAACAGAACAAGTAGAACACAGAGGCAGGAATTCTTGATGACTGTGTAATTCGGGGGGTGACAAATGGCCACATAGAAGTCATAGGCCATCACTGCAAGGAGAAAATTTTCCACAAATGCAAAAAATACGATAAAACAGACCTGGGAGAGGCAGCCTGTGTAAGTGATTCTCTGATCCTGTGTTTGAAGGTTCACCAGCATCCTGGGGATTGTGCAAGTGCTTAAACAGATATCGTTAAAGGAGAGATTGCAAAGAAAGAAGTACATGGGAGTGTGGAGGTGGGAGTCAGAGCTGACCATCAGTATGATGAGCAGGTTTCCCAGGATGGTGACCAGGTACATGGACAGGAACAGGCTGAAGACCACTGGCTGCAGTGCTGAGTCATCTGAAAATCCCAGGAGTAGGAATTGTGAAATGGCTGTTTGGTAATGGGGTTCCATGGTGGTGAAGAATCTGGTGGAAAAGACAGGGTGAGAAGATCACGAGATGTGTGGACAACAGTTGCAGTGCTGGGAGATGTTAGAAATGCAGATCCTTGGTCCCCACTCCAGGCAGACTCCTGAACCACCCTGGGGACGAGGACCCCAAGTCTGCTTCAAGTGCTACAGGTGACTTCAGTGCATGCTGAATTCTGAGAATGTTTATAGAACAGAAAACATCCCCGAGCGCACTGTGAACTCCAGTGAATATTCAGACAATTTTCTCTACTATTTTCTCAGATCCATTTTCATTCATTCCTTTTTACCTCCACTCTCTTGATTTAAATAAATTTATATGGAACACTGATTTTGTTCCAATTTTTGTGCTAAATATGAGAAAGAAAAAAAGCCAAAGGCATATATTTTCAATCAACTATATTCCAAGATGTTATAAAATAGAGGAGAATATATTTTTGAAATGTTTCTTATAAAGCAATAATTCCCTCATTTTGGCTTGGTTCAGAGTCACCTGACAGAGGAGGCAAAGTGCACGTGGGTTATTTTTCATCGTCATGCACATTTATGCATGAGGACACTTAGGTAAGGTGAGGTTATATCATGAATGTGAGATCCACACAGAAGGCTTGGTCAACACTGGGTTGTAGCTCAGATATGCAGACTGCTGAACTGATTCACAAATAGTCTCTGTTAATGTGTCTAGATAGCACATTCCTAGATGATCACTCAGGTCTCATGTTTTTCCTGTGCATTAATATTTTCTTCCTGATCAAAATCTCTAGTTTTACCCTTGCCTTCCAAGTGTGTCCACTTGTATCCATGAAATTAGCAACAGCAGCTGGATGGCATCCATCCAGGTGGACCTGAGCAAAGACTAGAAAATGTTGCCTCTACACTTGAAACTCAGAAGACTCCCCACAGAAACATCACCCATCTCCTTAAGTAATTAATTAAACATCAACATGACACATGAGATTCTGTGTCTCCTCTTAAGGTAGCTACTCTATTTTATTGGTTATTGGGATACCATTTTTGAAAATATATTCAGATACATGAGAGAAATATCAGTGAAATACACAGAAAAATCTGAATATGATGAAAATTAACACAACAAACACAAGATAGCACAATTATAAGATAGGCAGGGTCTACCAGGCATGTCTGTTGGAGCAGTGGTCTTTCTAGTCAGAGGAGGCAGAAGTGCCTGGGGCAGCTTTCAGCATTTGGGGTGATGTTGAATCCACACACACTGAAGGTCACAGAGGTTCTAGAACATGCTTTGTGAAAAGGAAGCCCTCAACTCTGAGAGCAGCCTGGATGTTGCATTTCTACGAAGGAAAGTGCAGGGAGATGTGTCAATTCATGCCATCGTGGTCACCATATTGCAATGTATATCCACATCCCACCATCACACTGTACACCTTGAACATTTACAGCTTTTATTGAACTATCCCCAATGAACATGGGAAAGACTGTGGGGATGTTTCATGGTGAGAAATGAGTAGAACAAAGCACCCTGTGTGGGGCTGAGATAGGGGCCTGAAATTCACTTTCCCTGCTGTTTATGTTTTTACTGCCATGCACCTGCACAGAGTGTTCTTTACTCCACAGAAAGAAAAATGTGTCAGGGCAATTGAGGAACAAGGACTGAGAAAAGCATCCCCAGCATCATAAATGCAAACATCAGGGAAGTGTAATGTGCTGAATTTCCCTGTGGAATGGATAGGTAGGAAATCACGAAGGAATCACCAATTATATCAATATTTGTTTGGCAAGTTGATATGAGAAAATATATATGAATTAAAAATAAATTCAGGAGGGCTTACAAGATAGTGGACTAGAGGGAGGCTGCGTTCCTTGTTGACCCATAACTCCAGTTTCAAGCAGAGGATATCTGTTTCTTGGTGAGGCATTTTTTGCTGCTTATCAATCCCTTGGTGTTTACCCCATTTGTCTGCTGTGATGACTTGCAGTCTGCCAGCATATTGACGCCATTATGAGTGCAGATTGCTTATAGTCAGGCATCTATTATCCGCCATTTGCCTGCCTCTCACCAGTCCATCACCTGCCTTACACCAATCCATCACCCATCGCAGGAGGTTCACCTCTCGATGGTCCTACAACAGTCAGCAAACTGATCGCCGAGCGCCAGTGGAGCACCAGTTGCCTGCTGTTGCCTGGAATATCTCTGTTACAGTAACTGCCAGTTTGATTACTCGTGGCTGCCGCCATTTTGAGACAACAGCCAGGCTCCATAGGACCCCTGGCTGCACTGACTGAGCCCCATCTCCAGAATCCCTCAGCCTGACCGATCACTCCCTGCCTCTGGGGCCCTCACATTGACTGACTGCTCCCTGCCGCCAGGACTCCCAGACCAACTGACTGCGCCCTATCACCAGGACACCAGACTGACTGATTGCACCCGGCCTCCAGGATCCCACAAACATACCAAACATTCTGGACCTCCAGGACCCCTGCCTGATGAACCGCATCCCACTTCCAGGACCTCCAGCTGACCACGGCCACACCCTGAGCTGCAGCTGCCCATTTGCCAACATATTTCGAAGCCACAGCGGTCATCATGGATAATCCTAGAAACTGTAGCTCTGATCTTTAGGTGGGGCAAATCCCATCTTGAGACAACTGCTGGAGGCTTGAAGCTCATTGTCAGGTACCTCTCATACATCAGGCTACTGAACTCTGGGAGGTTTCATTACTATATGACTATTATACTGTAGATTTTCTTTTTTCTCCTCATTGAAAAAGTTTAAGTTTTTATTTCTTTACTTTTCTTACTCTCTTTTCCTTTTATTTACCTGTTCCCTCAGAGTCTCTTTCTCCCTTTTTTGCATGCTAACATCCAAATTCTTTTGATTACACTCTCACCCTTTCTATTATCTAGAACTTCTGTATATTCTTTTCTTATCCCATTAACATTCTTATCCCATTCTACATCCCTCTGCATCCTCTTTGTCCTCCATTTGAAACTGCAGACCTTAGTGCAAATCTGTTTGTTTTACTGAAGATAATATTTGAACTCATTCTGTTTATTATGACAATTTTGTTATTGTCCTCATAGGGGCTATTTGGTCTAGGATTGCATAGTGTCTGAATTGGGCATTGCTAATATTGATATCCCCTTAAAGAAAGGGTTTTGGAAACCTATAGGGCCACTATAAGCCTATAGGGGGAAATCTGCAATACCCCAGATCTGCACTGCTAGAGGGGAAGATACATGAACAACATGAAAAAACAAGGGAAGAAAATGAACAAACAAATCTAGATTCTATAATAATAGAATCCAATGACAGTATGGTAGAATAAATGTCAGAAAAGGACTTCAGAGTATACATGATTAAGATGATTTGGAAAGCAAAGCATGAGATAAGAGAGCAAATGCAAGCAACGAATGATAATACCAATAAGTAGACAGAGCACCTGAAGGAAGCAAAATATCATTTCAACAAAAAGATAGTGATTCTCAAAAAAACCAAATGGAAATTCTTGAAATGAAGGAAACAATGAACCAAAAAAAAAACCTCAATGGACAGCATCACCAAAAGCCTAGACCACTTGGAAGACAGAACCTCAGACAATGAACACAAAATATTAAATCTTGAAAATAAAGTTGCTCAAACAGAGAAGATGGTAAGAAAGCATGAATAAAATCTCCAAGAATAATGGGACATAATGAAAAGACCAAATTTAAGAATTATTGGGATTGAGGAAGGCACAGACATACACACCAAAGGAATGAACAACCTATTCAATGAAATAATATCAGAAAATTTCCCAAACATAAAGAATGAAACAGAAAATCAAATAGAAGTGGCTTGCACAACACCAAATGCACAAAATCACAACAGATACACACCAAGTCAAATTATAGTGAAAATGCCTAACATTCAAAATGAAGATAGGATTTTGATGGCCGCGAGGGAAAAGCATCAGATTACATATAGGGCGAGAACAATACAGATAGCAGTCGACTTCTCAACCCAGACTCTAAAAGCTAGAAGGGCCTAGAATAATACATTTAAAGCTCTGAAAGAACATGGTTTCCAACCAAGAATCCTATACCCAGCAAAACTAAACTTCAGATTTGAAGATGAAATAAATTCTTTCCATGATAAACAAAAGTTGAAAGAATTTACCAATAGAAAGCCTGCACTACAGAATGTTCTCAACAAATTATTCCATGAGGAGGAAATGAAAAACAACAGTGTATGTCAGCAAAGGGAGGAACTACCTTAGAGAAAAACTACTCAAAGGAGAAACCAAGCCAACTTAAAAACCAAAATTAAGCCAAATGAGTGGGAATACAAATCATATCTCAATAATAACCCTGAACATTAATGGCCTAAACTCATCAATCAAAAGACATAGAATGGCAGAATGGATTAAAAAGAAAGACCCAACAAAATGCTGCCTGCAAGAGACTCATCTCATAGAAAGAGACATCCACAGACTAAAGGTGAAAGGATGTGGAAAAACCTACCATGCACATGGAATCAGAAAAAAGCGGGAGTTTCCATCCTTATATGAGTTACAGTGGACTTCAAGACAAAGTTAGTCAGAGGGATAAAGAAAGATATTTCCTACTACTTAAGGGAACCATAAATCAGGAAGACATAATGATAGTAAATATTTATGCCCCAAACAATGGTGCATCCCTGTACATCAAACAAATTCTTCTCAATTTCAGGCATTACATAGACCACAACACAATAATTCTGGGTGACATTAACACACCGCTGTTACCACTAGATAGATCTTCCAAACAAAAACCAAACAAAGAAACCATAGAACTCAATAACACAATCAATAACCTAGACTTAATAGACATATATAGAATATTCCATCCATCAATGAGCAGATTCACTTTCTTCTCAGCAGCACATGGAACCTTCTCGAAAATAGACCATATGTTATGCCACAAAGCAGCCCTTAGGAAATGTAAAAAAATACAGATATTGCCTTGTGTTCCATCAGATCATAATGGACTGACAATAGAAATCAACAACAAAATAAAAAACAGAAATTACTCCAAAACCTGGAGACTAAATAATATGCTGTTGAATGAAACATGGATAACAGAAAACATCAGGGAGGAGATAAAAAAATTCTTAGAGGTCAATGAGAATGACAGTACAACATATCAAAATCTCTGGGACACCGTGAGAGTGGTACTAAGAGGAAAATTCATTGCATGGAGCACATTCCAGAAAAGAATGAAAAGTCAACAACTAAATGACCTAACATTACAGCTCAAAGCCCTAGAAAAAGAAGAACACAATAATAGCAAATGTAGTAGAAGACAGGAAATAATTAAAATTAGAGTTGAAATCAATGAAATTGAAAAAAAAAGAAACAATTAAAAAATTGACAAAACAAAAAATTGGTTCTTTGAGAATGTAAACAATATAGACAAACACTTAGCCACACTCACAAAGAGAAGGAGAGAGAAAACTCAAATTACTAAAATTCATGATGTAAAAGGAAATATGACAGACACCACTGAGATACAGAATATAATGAGAAACTACATTGAAAATCTGTATTCCAACAAAATAGAATCTACCAAAGATATTGACAAATTTCTAGAGACACATGCTCCTCCCAAACTGAACCAGGGGGACATACAAAATTTAAACAGATCAATATCAAGCAGTGAAATAGAAGAAGCCATTATAAATCTACCATCCACGAAATGCCTGGCCAGACGAATTCTAAACCGAGTTCTACAGGACATTCAAAGAAGATCTAATTTCAATACTTCTCAAAATATTCCAGAAAATAGAAAAGGAGGGTACCCTACCATACCCATTCTATCAAGCTAATATGACCCTCATACCCAAAACAGAAAAAGACACTTCAAGGAAAGAAAATTTTAGACCAATATCCTTGATGAATATACATGCAAAGATCCTTAACAAAATATTGGCAAACCGTATCCATAAACATATTAAGAAAATTGTGCACCACGATCAAGTGGGATTCATCCCTGGGATGCAAGGATGGTTTAACATCCGTAAATCAATAAGCATAATCCATGTCAATAGACTTTAGGATAAGAATCATATGATTATTTCAATTGATGCAGAAAAAGCGTTTGACAAAATGCAACACCCCTTCATGCTCAAAACACTAGAAAAAATAGGGATAGTAGGAACATACCTGAACATTGTAAAGGCTATTTATGCTAAGCCCATGGCCAACATCATTCTAAATGGAGAAAAACTGAAACCATTCCCTTTATAAACAGGAACAAGACAGGGATGTCCTCTCTCACAACTTCTATTCAACATTGTCCTCAAAACTAGCCTGAGCAATTAGACATAATAAAGAAATTAAAGGAATAGGAATAGGAAATGAGGAACTAAAGCTATCACTATTTGCGGATGACAGGATTCCATATTTAGAGGATCCAAACACCTCCTCCAGAAAACTTCTAGACCTCATCAATGAATTCAGCAAAATAGCAGGCTATAAAACCAACATGCATAAATCTAAAGCATTTTTTACGCAAGCGATGAAACAGCGGAAAGGGAAATGAGGAAAACAACTCCATTTGCAATAGCTTCAAAAACAATAAAGTATGTGGGCATCAATGTAACCAAGGAGGTAAAAGTTCTCTACAATGAAAACTACAAATCACTGAAGAAAGAACTTGAGGAAGACCTTAGAAGATGGAAAGATCTCCCATGTTCTTGGATAGGCAGAATCAATATTGTCAAAATGGCCATACTACCTAAAGTTCTATACAGATTCAATGCAGTTCCAATTAAAATCCCAATGACGTACCTTACAGAAATAGAGCAAGCAATCATGAAATTCATCTGGAAGAATAAGAAACCCAGAATAGTTAAAGCAATCCTTAGCAGGAAGAATGAACAGGGTGTATCTCAATACCAGAACTTTAACTATAGTACAAAGCAATAGTAACAAAAACGGCATGGTATTAACACCAAAATAGACAGGTAGATCAATGGTACAGAATAGAGGACACAGGCAGAAACCCAAATAAATATAATTTTCTCATACTAGACAAAGGGGCCAAAATATGTAATGGAGAAAAGATAGCCTCTTCAACAAATGGTTCTGGGAAAACGGGAAATCCATATGCAACAGAATGAAAATAAACACCTATCTCTCACCCTGCACAAAACTCAACTCACAATGGATCAAGGACCTCGGAATCAGACCAGAGACCCTGCATCTTATAGAAGAAAAAGTAGGTCCAAATCTTCACCTTGTTGGCTTAGGATGAGACTTCCTTAACAGAACTCCCATAGCACAAGAAATAAAAGCAAGAATCAACAACTGGGATAGATTCAAACTAAATAGATTTTCTCTCAGCAAAGGAAACTATCAGCAATGTGAAGAGAGAGCCTACAGAGTGGGAGAAAATCTTTGTCACTCATATTTCAGAGAGAGCACTAATTTCCAGTATATATAAAGAACTCAAAAAACTCTACACCAAGAATACAAATAACACAATCAACAAATGGGCTAAGGATATGAACAGATGCTTCACAGAAGAAGATCTACAAGCAATCAACAAACATATGAAAAAATGTTCACCATCATTAGTAATAATAGAAAAGCAAAAAAAAAAAAAAAAACTACACTAAGATTCCATTTCATCCCAATTAGAATGGCAATTATCCAGAATAAAAACAACAATAGGTGTCGGAGAGGATGTGGGAAAAAAGGTACACTTATACATTGCTAGAGGGGTTGCAAATTAGTGAAGCAACTCTGGAAAGCAGTGTGGAGATTCCTTAGAAAACTTGGAATGGACCCACCATTTGACCCAGTTATTCCACTCCTCGACCTATACCCAACGGGCTTAAAATAAGAATACTACAGAGATACAGCCACATCAATGTTCATAGCTGCTCAATTCACAATAGCCAGATTGTGGAACTAACCTAGATGTCCTTCAACTGATGAATGGATAAAGAATCTGTGGTATATATATACAATGGAATATTACTCAGCTGTAAAGAGTAATAAAATTATGGCATTTGCAGGCAAATGGATGAAATTGGAGAATATCATGCTAAGTGAGATAAACCAATCTCAAAAATCCAAAGGGTGAATGATCTCGCTGATAAGCGGATTATGACACATAATGGATGGTGTGAGGGTGGCAAGAATGGAGGAAGGAGGGACTGTATAGAGGGAAAAGAGGGGTGGGAGGGGTGGGAGGAGTGGGGGGAAGGGAAAAATTACAGAATGAATCAAACATAATTACCTTATGTAAATGTATGATTAGGCAAATGGTATGCTGTTACTCTATGTACAAACAGAAACAACATGTATCCCATTTGTTTACAATAAAAAATAAATTTAAAATAAATAAATATCTGCAGAACAAGTAAAAAAAATATATTCAGGAATTAATAATTGAGATATAAGTAGCATGAATTAAAGAACTTTAATTACCTGGTTGGCTTTAAGAGGAATGTGATTCAAATTCTCAACCTGATATTGAAGAAATAAGATGTGTCCTCAGGAAATAGAGGCAGACTTAGTGAGTCCGAGGATCCTGATGAAGGCTTATCTCTAGGAGGAGCTCAGGTGCTGCTTTCTGGCTGGGGCAGGGGTGCTGAGTGAGGTGGTCCCAGGCTGACTCCTACAGTCTTTGTATACTTGGGGCTCAATATCTAAAGTTCCTCATTAGACCAGCTATTGTACTAACAATCTGATCCCAAGAGTGCACGTCCTTGAAGACCAGCTCTGCAGGTGTGAGGGATTCAGGGTGGCTGATTCCTGAGCCCTGAGGCCATGTCTGCACCACTCAGTTCTCTGCACTGTCTGCTCAGCTGCACTGCAAGGGCCCTGCTCATGTAACACATGGCAACTCTCTAATGAATTCCAGGGCTCCATTTCAGTCATGAACAAAGGCATCCCTATTTAATTAATGATTTCAGGAAGCACCGTTCCATTTTAGATGTGAAGACATGTTCTGAATGGATAGGTTTAAATAGTACATTTACAGATATTAATGAAGATACTGTGCTTGCCAGCTTTCAATTGCTGTAACAAATACTGGAGGCCCTTCAACTTAAATTGTGGAAAGGCTTTTCTGATTCATAGTTCAGAGATCAGTTTCATAGTCACTTGGTCTGTTGCCTTGGACCTGTGACAGTGCGGATTATCACTGAGATTGTATGTGGCTTTGGGGACCACCAGGAAATAAAAAGAGATAGGAGGGGGCGGGTGTCACTACAGCCTGCCCAACAACCCGATTTCCTTTAACTTTGGTTCACCTCTGGAAGGTTCCACCACTTCAAAGAAGCACTGCAGACTGGCCACCAGGTCTTTAATGCATAGGGGCAGATAATAAAACTTTGACCTTGAAAAATGCACAAACTCTGGGTGTTCCCAGTTAATCATCAGAGGGTATTTGCTGAACTATAATATTTTCCCAAATAGTTTGTAAAGATCATATTATTATTTTATTTATTTATTTATTTATTTTTGCCAATAGTTGACTCATTTTCATTTTTAAAATGTTTTCATTCTTAGTCACATGACTTACCACAGATTCTTTGGACTCCCAAACAACTTCCTGTAATGCCATTCTGCAAAATTTTCAAATAATTGAATAAACCCCTTTGGGTTTTTAACTTCAAATAAACACCCCCACTCACAGGAACCCCATTAACTCCAACACAATTAAATGTATGTACATAGTAAATTTATGTGATAGTCAATATTGTATGACAGTTCCTAGAACTTAGTTCTGCACTGTGAATGACCCCTTAACATCAGTGATAGCTTGGAGAAGAGAATGAGAAGACAAAATAAAAATATAAAACAGAATTAGAGTCCCTTTGTTCACTGCTGATAGCCCAAATTATAGACAGGGATTATACTTCCCGTGTCATTTTGTGAACGGTATTTTCAATTCCATCATGGTGGTTTAAATATACATCTTTCTTCAGAATAGGTGACTATGTTGTGAAGTTATAGCTCTTTATTTTTAAGCTATTAAACTCCCAATATTTCAATTCTGCATATACTTCAATAAAATTGACACAAGGGCCACAGGCCACAAGGACGTCTGAGATTTCCATGGGCTTCTGCTCTGTCCACACAGGTGGGTGTCATGGTGGGAGCATCAAACAGGACCCATCCTCAGGACCAGAGGTTATGTTTCCTGATGCCTCAGGTGTTATGGCTAATATTTTGATGAAGTACTCATGGCAAATATACCAGAATAGAGAAATCACTGTCATTAAAGTGATATGTTGCCCACGGTTTCTCCAAAACAGAGGAAATTAGAGGAAAGAAGAAGGTGCGGGATTTGAAAAAAACTAACAAACAAAACTAGAAGGAAACAGGAGCAGTTTGTCTCTGCCCAGAGCTGATTTTAGGTTAAAAGAGAATCAAAGTCCCAGCACAAGTTTCCAGATTGCTTTTGACCCTCTCCTAAGAAACAATGAGGGTTCATTCAGATATGACAAGATTTAAAGCTTATTTTTAAATCTTCCTACCTGTCTCCTCAGTTGACACAAGTGATAATACAGAGAAAATACAAAAATACCCAAAACACTAGGGGGAGATTCTGCTTGTGTCCTTGAAAGTTGATACATTACTTATGAATTTTTAAAATCGTATTTGTTCTAACTAGTTGTACATGACAGTAGAATGCTTTTATACATTTTCATAGCTCACACATAAATAGAGTGTAATCTCTCATTTTTCTGATTATACGTATTGCTGGATCACATTGGTTATGCAGTCATACATGTACATGAGGTAATAATGTCTGTTTCACTCTGCTATCATTCCATCCTCCCTTCTCTCCCCTCTACCTAATGTAAAGTAACTCTGTTCTTCCCTATCACTGCCCCCTTATTGTGCATTGGTTTTTGCAAATCAGAAAAAAAACATTTGGCCTTTGGTTTTTTGGGTATGGCTTATTTCACGTAGCATGATATTCTCTATTTACCAGCAAATGCCATAATTTCATTGTTCTTGAAAGCTGAGTAATAATCCATCATATATTTTTAACTATTTCTAAAATGTATTCTTATCTTTATAAGTTTATTCCCAGCCTTCCCAATATCATGGTCGTGGATTCAACATATATACTTTCCAAATACTACATGTCACAGATTTAAATAATGTGTATTTCTTAACAGTATTTTGTAGAAAATTGCAAATCAGCAGAACAGATGTAACTTGTGGAAAAGGTAGTTTTGTGATTGTAATAAACAGGGTTGGGATGTTACCTGTGCCTACTTAATTGAAGGGGCTTCAATAATGAGGAAAGAAGACATAAGTTATTTCAAGGAAAGGTGCAGACACCCTATTGTTCTGACAAGGGAGTCTAGAGAAATAACAGCTCAGAAATGAACAGTTTATTTATTGCCAAATTATACTTAAAAAGGAAGTAAATTGCTGTATCACCTCAAATACAAAAATAAATTTCAGGAGGTTTCATGCCTCTATACTTCAAGACCAAACATTTAAATCCTTTGGATTGAAGTAAATATAGCATTCAATATCAAGACTCATTGATATCAAATTATTAGGGAATATTTGGACATCTTCATATATTTTTAAATGAACCACTTGTGTTTTCACTAAACACTGTAACCCTGAAGCTAATGAGACAAACACGTAAATAGTAAATTGGCAAAGGTGATAACTAAAATGCAAGGCTGTCAAGTTAAATAGACAACTTTTGCACATCAACACAAAGACAGACACCTCAATGGAAATATCTCAAAAATATACTTTCAAGAAGGGGAATAGGTAATGACTCAAATAATGTTTGAAAAGATGCTCCAGCTCATAAAAGGAGAAATGCAAATTAGCAAAACATTATTCCATGTCGCCAAATGCTTCACATAAATGAAAGTATTTCCTTATGATGTGGAACACCAGGGTCATCTGATGGGCAGGTAAGTTACTTCAATGTCATAATCAACCCGGACGGAAGTTACACCCTTGTAGCCAATCAACCCAGCACAAGATAAGAGCTATCTTACATTTCCTCCAGGATGTGTAAAGGATAATGTGCCATCAGCTTTATGCACAAGAACAGAAAATAACTAACCAACTTTCCTCAAAATCAGAAATACAGAAAGACTCTCTGCATTTTATTGCTACCCCATATCTTGCAAAAGTAGGACTGAAAAATGAATGAGCACCTGCTAAACCCAACAATAGGATGGACTCACAGAAGTGCAGTGATGAATGACGGTCAGGACCCAGAAATCAGTCAAGGCTCTGAAACCATGTCAAGGTCAAAAAGGAGCAAATTGATGCAGTGAATGGGACAGGCATGAGCACGGGGGTGATAATTTATTAGAGTCAGACACAATAAGTTTTTTAGACAAATGTGCGCAATACAGTTAGTAAAAAATTGTACTGTTCAATTTCTGGCTCTACTTATGCCTTCCTTATAAGAGAATGTCAAATTATATTTAAGGCCCCAGGGAAATAATCTGTGATGACATCAATTTTTCTTACTCTAGAAAGTCAATTTCATGCAAGTGACACATCACAGCAGAGAACCTATCCTACCAAAGAGTTTCCTCAGGGCTTCCTTCATGTTCCTGTTCCTCAGGCTATAGATAAAGGGGTTCAGCATTTGAGGGACCACTGTGTACATCACTGAAGCCACAGCAGAATTCCTGGGGGAGTCTGTCACTGCAGAGCTCATGTACACCCCAAAAGATATTCCATAAAACAAGGAGACAACAGACAGGTGAGACCCACAGGTGGAAAAGGCTTTATGCTTCCCTCCTGATGAGGGCATTCTCAAGACAGAGGAAACAATGTGAATATAAGAGAAAATGATCCCACCGAGAGGAACACCAGCAAATAGACAGGCTGCAACAAATACTGTGATATTATCAATGAGGGTGTCAGAACAGGAGAGCTCGATGACATGAGCAAGTTCACAGAAGAAGTGGGGGATCCCCCGGTCTGAGCTGAAGGTCAGCCGCTGCAACAGCAGAGTGTGGAGGAGGGCGTCAGCAACACTAATGAGCAGGGAGACCAGAACCAGCAGGACACACAGGCGGGGGTTCATGATGACCCTGTACCTCAGGGGGTGACAAATGGCCACATAGCGGTCATAGGCCATCACCACAAGGAGAAAACTTTCCATAAGTGCAAAAATTATGACAAAAGAGACCTGGGTGAGGCAGCCTGTGTAGGTGATGGTGTGATCCTCAGTTTGGATGTTCACCAGCATCTGTGGGATTGTGCATGTAGTATAAGCGATGTCGTTAAAGGACAGACAGCAGAGGAAGAAGTACATGGGGGTGTGGAGGTGGGGGTCAGAGCTGATGGCCAGGATGATGAGCAGGTTCCCAAGCACTGTGACCAGGTACATGGACAGAAAGAGGCTGAAGATGAGGGGCTGCAGGGCTGGATCCTCTGTCAGTCCCAGGAGAAGGAATTCTGAGATGGTTGTTTCATTGCTGAATTTCATGTTGTTGATGGTTCTGATGGAAAAGATGGGAGGCAAAGCATAGAATGAACGGCCAGAATTGGCTTTAGGGAAGAAAATAGAAACACAGATTCTTGGACCCCAGGCCAGCATTGTTGCTGATACCCTTTGGTAAGGACAACCAGATGTGTGTGCTTTCAACAGACCCTCTGGATGGCTTTCATGTGTGTTACAACCTTTTCCTCTGCCATTTCCTCCCCTCTTACTCCTCACTCATCCCCCTTTCCCCTCAGCTTCCTTTACTGCCATCAATTCTTATGGAATATGACTTGGTTTCCTGTCCTGCCCTAAGTGCTGAGCAGGGAGCACAGTGTGAAGCAGGGCTTAGCAGGCAGTTATCCCAGACCTTCAAGTAAAAGATGAGAATGAAGTTTAGAAACTGCTCTCGTAACTTAGGCTTCCTTGGAATCCTCTGACAGACTTGTGGAACTGCAGGTGTGTAGCTGACTCTCCACCCCATTGACCCATGAGGACACTGAGGTGGGGTGAGCGTAGACCATGGATGCGGGATCCACAGTGGTTGCTGGTCAGAACTGGGTTGGGATCAGGTACTCTGACTGCCCCCGGATTCATGGCCCATCTCTGCGAATGCCTCTGGATGGTACAGAACTAACATGCCTCAGGGATCTCTCAGACCTCATCACTGTGCTTTGCAATTCTAATATTTCCTCGAGACCAAGGCTCTAGTCTTCCCCTTGCCTTGAAACTTTATCTGTCTGAGCCATGTGAGTGGATGCATGCCTGTAATCCCTGCTACTCAGGAGCCCAAGGCAGCAGAATCATGAATTTGAGGCCACCCTGGGCAACATTCCAAGACGCTACCTCAAAAAAATATTTCTTCAATTATTAAAAGTAGTTGTCGATCTATACCCAGGAAATTAATTATAGTGAGCTGATTACATCCATCCAGAGGAAGTTGCATAAAGATTAGAATAGGTTGCCTCTATGCTTGTAGCTTAGGAGAGAGACTCCCTCATGGAAACATAGGTCGTCTTTCTTAGCAATTACATCTGAAGGGAACTGAGCAACATTGTCTATGAGATTCTCTATCTCATACTAAAGAAGTTCAACTATGGAGTTGATAAATGGTGTATGGATTTTTAAAAAGTGAGATAAATGAAAGAAAAATAGAAATATGTAAGCATATGAGAAAAGATATGAAAATAGAAAAAGAAATCCCTGGTATTCAGAAAATGGGTAACTCAAAGCTATAATATTTGAGTCCTATTAGGAGTGTCCCTGTACATAAAATCCTTGTCTACACAGGGAGAGAGATGTTTTAAGGACAGTACTTATATTTGTTGTAATAGTGGATTCACAGACTCTAAATATAATCCAGGCCCTAAAACTTCAGCCTCCCCACAGGCTGATGCACCATGGTACCTGCAAGAAGGAAGTGTTTATTAACTTGATGTGGTCATTATTTTGCAGTGTGTGGTATTTCCAGCTATCCTAGTGTACACACAGTATGCATGCAATTTTTATCCAATCACACTCAATAACATTGTAGAAAATCTGTGGGAATGTTCCATGATGAGAAATTAACAAATTAAAATTACCCAGTTCAGATCTTTCCAAATAGACAGCCTGATACCGACATTTCCTGTTGGTTTCTTTTGTCACTGTCATGAACCATCACATGAGACATGATTCAGTTTTCAGAAAGAAGCAGTACAATGGCAAATAAAAAAAAGATAGAAACACAGAGTGTCCCTAGCATGATAAATGCAAACATCATGGAGGGTTAATGTGCTAAAACTCCCTCTGTCTGAGAGAGTCCAGTAGAAATCTTAGAAGGAGACATCACTGAGACCAGGGTTCATTTCACATAGTGTATGCTGAGACAGGAAATAAGATGAATTAAATAATAAATGAATTAGGTGATCTTGAATTGCACTTCCGAAGCCTCAACCCAGGGACTTTTGTTGCCTAGTTGGCTTCATGAGGAATGTTGTTCCACGTCTCACCTGGAGACTGAAGATGGAAGACGTGTCCTCGGAAAATGTAGCAGACTTAGTGAGTCCGAGGATCCTGAGGAAGGTCATCTCTGGAAGAGGGCCCAGGTCTGCTTCCTGGCTGGGGCAGGGCTGCTGAGTGAGGTGGTCCCAGGCTGACATCTGCAGTCTCTGTGTCCCTGGGGCTCAATACCCAGAGCTCCTCATTAGATCAGCTATTGTACTAACATTCTGATCCCAAGAGTGCATGTCCTTGAAAACAACTCTGCAGAAGTGAAGGATTCAGGGTGGCAGGTTCCTGAACCCTGAGGCCATGTCTGCACCACTCAGTTCTCTGCATGTCTCTGCTCAGCTGCACTGCCTGGACCCTGCTCATGCAACACATGGCAACTCTCTAAAGATTCACAGGGCTCCTTTTCACCTCCAAAAAAAGGCCTGCCTATATAACTAACAGCTTCAGGAAACCTGATTCTAGTTTTTGGGTAAACCTATGTCCTGAAGATGTGAGACTAAATCAAATAAATATATATTAGGTAAGATATTGTGGTAGTCGGAATTCTCTTGCTATAACAAGTATGTTAGGTAAAGCTACTTAAAAGTGGAAAGGTTTGTTTTGGCTGAGGACTTTGGATGTTTCCCTTCATTGTTTCTTCCTTTGTCATTCTGGACTGTAACAGGGCAGTACCTCATGGAGGGAGCATGTGGTAGAGGAAAAAGGAAGTGAAAAGAAAGAGAGGAGAGTCTGGGGTCCCACTCTTCCTTTACCTGCCTTACGCTGCAGCCCCTCTGACTGGTGCCATCTCCTCCTATCATGTTGCAGGCTGGCAACCAGGTTTTAGTGCATGGGGCATGGCAGTACAGATATCCAAACTATAGGGTTGCAAACCTATGTGGAAACTCGGTGGTCCAGGGAGAGAGATCCCCACCCTACTACCCTTTCAGTGCTGGGATTGAATCCAGGACTGCACATGCTAGGCAAGCACTCTAACACTGTGCTGTACCACAGCCCCACAGGGGCATTTGTACAAGGGAATTCATGTACATTTGTCTTTGGGATGTCAGAACTTGGAAGGTGCCATCTGCCATCACATGAGGTTACCTGTGAGCACCAGCACCATGGTAGGAACCCTGAAGTGCCAGCAGGATTACATTATAAGCCCTCTGAACCTTCTACCAGAGAGCAGCCACAGAGACCCCTTGGCTATCAAGGTCTTCAATTCTCCATCCACATAGATGGTGTAAGACTAGAGGCAGCATCAAAATAGGGGCCACATTCAGGAGCAGAGAATGAGCTTCCTGAAATCTCATGTGTTGACCATTATATTGATAAGGCAGTCTTAACAACTGTAACTTTATGGTTGGATCACAGTCATTAATGTGCAATGTTCCACGTGTTATTTCCCAAACAGAGGAATTAGAGGAAAGATGATGTGTGCAGGGACTTGAAAAAAGATAAGAAACCATCTGCAGATTGTGAGTGAGTCATAAGCTGCATCTTAGGGTAAGAGACACACAATGTTCCAGCCTCACATTCCAGATTGCTTGTGCACCTGCTGGGGGAGGAGGAGGAGGAGCAGGAGGAGGAGGAGGAAGAGGAGGACGATGGGGAGGAGCCCTGCTAGGAAAACAGGGGACACTGAGCAATCTCACTGGGGTGCTTTGGGAGAAAGAGGAGGAGGAAAAATAGGAGGAGGAGAAGAATGGGAAAGAACCTTGCTAGGAAAACAAGGGACACTGAGCTATATCACCTGGGTGCCTGGCTGAACCTCACATGGAGGGATCCAGCATCCCATCAGCACAGCTAGCAGGGACTCCTGTGCAGTGAGCTTCTTGTCCTCTTGTTCAGGACCATTGACTGAGGAAATGGCTAGTCTGACAACTCCTCTCCTTTCCCAATCTGGCATTGGCTTTGCTCTCACTGAGACACCCTGAGGGTGCCACCTTTTCTTTCTCCCTTTTTCTTCACATACCTAACTTTACTACCCATCCCACAGGGACACACCCTTCCTCTCTTCTGCATTCACATCTCAGGCCAGGTAACTTTGAAGGTAATCTTATCCTAAGAAGCAATATCAGAAACAAACCATGTGAGAACAAAAGTAAGATAAATTTCATGTTACGAACTCTCTATTTCCTGTATAAAATTGATAATACAGAGAAAATATCCCCCTGCAGAAAAAAAGAGATAATTCTAGATATGATTCAGTGAAAGTTGATCATTTTTTAAAAAATTACCTGTTTCTAAAATTTCTGCATAACCAACATGGAAGAAGAATATAATATGCACATGGTTCATGAAAGGAGGGCTTAGAGACTGTTAACACAAGAAAATAGATTTTAGGAGTCAGTTTGTTTCATTAATGAAGACGTAAGACATTAGCTCAGGGATAGACGCAAAAACCTGCTGTTCAGAGGAGACAGTCCAGAAAACTAGTGATACAGTGAGGAATTAATTTATTCCTGAATTAGAGGTAAAAAGAAATGTGGATTTCTGGATCATTCCAAATTTAAGTAAATCCAGTAGGTTTGATGCCACTGAAATTAAAATAAAAAAGGCTGTATTTATGACAATTCACTTTTGGTGTGTTTGTCCTATTTTTTTTAATCAGCTTTATAGTGTTTAGTGGATGCCCAGGTGTTCAGGTTTAAGATGGATTCTTTTTATGGGTTTATATTTTTATAAGCTTAAACTGAAGTATGGCATATATACATAAAAAGCATCCAGGTTTTCAATATTCACACATTGATGAAATTTAACAAAGCAAATTACCCATATATTCACCAATTGGACCAAGAATTAGAATGCTACTCAACCCAGAATCTCTTACTTACCACCTACCAGTCATTTCTCCCTCTTGACAAAAAACATATGCTGACTCCTCTGAGATAGGTAAGTTTTGCCTGTTGTTGGACTTTGTGTAAACTGAATCATACAGTATGTTATCTTTAGTGTGAGGCATTACATGGATGAACAGGCTTCTGATGTCAACATATTTTGTAATGATTTGGTCTTTATTTTAAAGGGTTGAATTTCCAGATAAATAAAGAGCTGTTATACATTGACAAAAAGACAAAGACCTCAATGGAAATATCTCAAACACTCATTTCCCAAAGAGAAGAAAAGAAAGTGATTTGTATAATAGATATGAAGGACACCACCTCAGTAAAAGAGAAATATAAATTAGCAAAACATTATCTCCCAGCATCAGACTGCATAAATGAAAGTGTATTGTGACAATTTGGATCATCAGAATCATCTAATGGGCAGGTAAGTTTGATGGAATTGCACAAAAGAAGATATTGACACCCTTGGTGCCAGTGAACCCACCACAAGATCAAAACTACCTTACAATTCCGCCAGGAATCATGAAACAGGCTAGACCATCACCTTTATTCACAATAACAGTATAACTACCCACTTTTATCAATATCAGAAAGACACCCTGTGATTCCTTGTTACCTGAGGTCATGTAAAAATAGGACTGATAATGAATGAGCACCTGCTAAACCCAACAACAGGATGAAGACTCAGATGATCAGTGATAAAATGACAAACAGGACCCAGAGATCAGTCACGTCCTCGAAACATGTCAAGGTCAAAATGAAGTAAACTGATGTAATTAATTGTAGGCACTTATTAAAGGGTGGGTAAATATTCATTGGAGTCCTCCAAAAGAATATTTTATTAGAAAAATATGGAAATATTGGCAATCAAGCACTGCTTGAATTCATAAACATTCTATCTTCTCTGTGTCTTCTAAGATGTTATGCAATTACAGTTTGGGCCATAGAGGTTATCAGGGATAAGGTTATCCTAGGCAAAAATCCTCTTGTCAAATAAATAATATTCACTCTCTTGTAATATATGCTCATATTAACAAGTGAGGGGATTAGGATATAGAATATGTTTTCCAGGTTCTCAGCTCACCTCATGACACAGCTGTCTTCTGTGTGTCTCCACAGAGAGGTGGCCATAGAGAGAACAAGGAGAGGGCACTCAATTGACTGTCTCTGGCATCATATGTCCAGAAACAACACCTGTACCTGCTGCAAATCCCTGTGACTCTGAGGAGAACAGGTCCTTGGAAAAGGCACACCCCATGTAGGAAGCCATAAAGACCTAATCCCCAGAACTAAGCACTCCCACTTCCGAATCCTTGTAATGAACACTGATTCTCTTTTTTGCATCAATATGTTAGACTAAGGGATTCCTTTTCCTTGAGAATTACTTTCACAATCTCTTGAGATGGTTCCAATATCACAGAACCATCTCCCCCACTCAGATATCTAATTATGTGAATTTTATGAATAGCTAATGGGACCTCTTATGGAAACAGCTTTCCAGGGAATTACTCATTTATGTCTTAGTCAAGTAGGACATTTCAGCTATCTGACACAGTTCTCAGTTTGTCTACCTCTGAGATCCAAGACACACAGCTCTGACCATGGAATTGACTGAGCATAAACTCCACATATGAACTTGAACTTGCACAAATCTTCCCTTCCCCTGTCCACCTTATACAATGCTCCCTTCTGAGATTTATTCATAACTGATCACTAATATGGAACGCAAAACCAAAGCAATGAGGTGAAGGTTAGAGATTTCATCATTTGTTAAACATCACAGAACTGTGCAAAACCAAAGACCAACCTGAAATTCCAGCAGAAATGCATTTAGCTAGCATAACCTCACAACTCTAGGACCGGGGGAAAACTGCACCCTATCCAAGAACCCAGTAATGATTAAATATTTTCCACCTGCTCAACTTCTCCAGCTTGCTGTTTTCTAAGAGTGTTCCAGAACTAAAATTTCCCAAAACAAGAATCACTCTCACATTCTCTGCTTCTATGAAACTCAAGGAAAGAAACTGATTTTAGAGAATTGAAATCAAGTGTCATTAGTACAGAGCTAGATAAAAAGGAAAGTCAGGGTTCAAGTCAAGTTAATATACACATGGACATTATTGTGTCTCATCAAAATAAATATTTTTAGAGAAAAGTTGTGATGGCATTCTGGCTCAGAAGTAATCCTGAACCTTTTTCTTCTTCTAGAAATTTAAATCCAAGGCAAGTGACACATCATTAGAGAGAAGCTGTTCCATCCATGAGATTCCTTAAGGCCACCTTCATGTCCCTTTTCCTCAGGCTGTAGATAAAGGGGTTCAGCATTTGAGGGACCACAGAGTACATCACTGAAGCCACTACTGTCTGCCTGGATGAATCAGTCACTGCAGAGCTAATGTACACACCTGCAAGGAGACAATAGAAAGGTGAGACCCACAGGTGGAAAAGGCTTTTTGCTTTCGTCCTGATGAGGGCATTCTCAAGACAGAGGACACAATGTGAATGTAAGATAAAATGATACCAGAGAGAGGAACACCAGCAAATACACACACTGCAAAAAGTATTATGAAGTTATCAGTGAAGGTGTCAGAACAAGAGAGCTTGATTACCTGAGCAAATTCACAGAAGAATCGGGGGACTTCTGGGTCTCTGCAGAAGGACAGTTGCAGCAACAGCAGAGTGTGGAGGAGGGAATGCACAATACTAACAAACAGGGAGACCAGAACCAGCAGGAACCAGAGGCAGGGCTTCATGATGACTTTGTACCTCAGGGGGTGACAAATGGCTACATAGTGGTCATAGGCCATCACTGCAAGCAGAAAATTTTCCCAGTATGAAGAAAGCATGACAAAGGCAATCTGGGTGAGGCAGCCTGTGTAGGTGATGCTCTGATCCCCTCTTAGGTTGTTCACCAGCATCTTGGGGATGGTGGCCATGCTTGTACAGATGTCATTGAAGGAAAGATTGCAGAGGAAGAAGTACATGGGGGTGTGGAGGTGGGAGTCAGAGTAGATGGCCAGGATGATGAGCAGGTTTCCCAGCATGGTGACCAGGCACATGGAGAGGAACAGGCTGAAGATGAGGGGCTCCAGGGTTGGGTCATAGGTCAGTCCCAGGAGAAGGAATTCTGAGATAGATGTTTGGTTTGTGGATTCCATGTTGCTGGTGAATACTATGGGAAACATGGGCTGAAAATTGGATGAAATAAATGGTTTCTCAAGCAGCAAGAATGTTTTAACATTGGAACTTGATAATCATGACAGTTCTTGGTACCACTATAGGCTTAACTTTGATGATAAGTTCTGAATATGAGGAACTGCAAAGAGTACTTTAACAGTCAATCTAGATGAATTTGATAACTCTAAACTTTAGAACTTTGTGCTTTACAAAAAAAAGGAAAAAAAATAGCAAATCTCTGTCTCATGTGACTTGCACTAAGGAGAGTGTTAAAATGCATCCCTGACTTACTGTCTCCCTCCATTCCTCTTTATGTCTTCTGCTAACCACAACTCCTTTTCTTGGACACTTTCTCACACATACTCAGTGATGAGATCACTACAGTTCCTTTAGAATTGTTCCATGCCTTATGCACAAAGAAAGTTAGAGGAGAATGAGCATAGCATATCCATATTATAGAGCTTTGTTCTCTAACAATGTATGCTCATCATCATGAGAAGGATCATCAAACTCCAGATGAGGTAGTTCACGGACCTGTCAGCCCCATGGACCCAGGAGGACTTGTCATGGACACAATATGCACAGTTGGAGTTTGGCAGAGACAGGTCTGTCTGACTGCTGGGTTGGCTGTCATGACCAGTCTCTAGGAATGACTCTGGATAGTTCAGAACTGTCATTGATAAACAATCTCTCATGTTTCTTCCTTTCCTTTTATTACTGAAATAGTTTCTTACTGAACAAATTCCCAGGTTTTCCTTAGATCTCAATGAATGCTCTCTTCTATGCATTAAGTTAACATTAGCTGGTGATAAGTCCCCAGCCAGGTAATCATGAGCATTAGTAAGTATTGATTTTAAACCTGAAGTTTAGTAAGACTGTCCCTGGAAACCCAAGCAATCTGCCTTAGACATTAATTCTGTGAGAAACTCAGTAACTCTTTTTCAGACATTCTTCATCTCATCCTAAGGAAATTTCTTCCATCAGGGTGGTAAGTAGCAGATCGTTAAATCAAATAGCGAACAAAATGGGAAAAAAAAAAGTGGGAAAAAAATGCATGGATTCCTTCAAAAACAGATGGGAGAGTACTATTTTTTTTATCTTCACATAAGAAAAACAGGCTTATATTTTCTTATTTCCCAACAGGGATGTCCCTTAATAGTACAGACTTCCCTCTCATGGGAAAGATGAAGCTGTGATTTCAATGGCGATTGTTTGGTACAATATAAGACTAGCAGCTGGTATGGTGGCACTTGCCTCTAATTGTAGCAACTTGGGAGACTGAGGCAGAAGGATAGCAATTCAAGGCCAACCTGGGCAACTCAGTGAGAGCCTGTCTCAAAATAAAAAAAATGGATGGTAAGTTTTGTAGCTTGGTGACAGAACACTTGTCTAACAGGTGCCATGAGCTGGATTAAATCTCTAGTATATGTAGCTATCTATCTATATGTATATGCATAGTGCACATATATGTGTATACACATGCATACATATATGCATGTGTATATGTATGTATGTAAGTGTGTGTGTTTATGCATATATATGTAGATAAATAGACATACATACGTGTACATACACAAATACTCACACATCTGAATTTAATTCAGTGTCCTGAATTAGTGTTATGTAGGCAAACCACGTTCAACTGGATTAGAAGGCTGGGTGTCTTGTATGACGGAGTTGTCTGCTTGATGTTTTCAATAGCTGTAGTGTAGTATGACTTTCATAGTGTACTTGTTCCAACCATCACAATGCATACACTAAATATGTAAAATTGCTGTTTGCACAGATATATCTCAACAAACATAGGGGGAAGTATTATTGAACAGTTTGAATGAAGAGAAATAAATGGAGCCAGGCAACCCACACAGTGCTGGGCAGTTGTGGCTCACACTGACTTTTCTTTTTGTGTGTGTGAGTGTGTGACTTACAGGATAAAGATCCCACAATAGTCTTCATCCCATACAAGGACATGGGCTGGGGCACTTGGGTGTAGAAGAAAGAAAGATAGCGTCTCTAGCTCAACAAATTCAGATTTCAGGGAATAGTTTGTGTGCTGAAATATCCTTTAAGAATCTCGATTATGTATAAAAGTAAGAAAGGAAAAAAGCATCCATGATACAACCATTCATTTGCCCTGATCACAGATTGACATATATAGCAATGAAAAGAAACTAATACTACATAAATCAAACACTTGGTTTACAAAACCATGAATTTCTAAAGTAGAAAAAATTATTTACATAAATTCTTCAACATGCAAAAATTAAAATTTTCATAAACTTTAAAAGTACACAAGTATTCATCATATTTAAAGTATGATGAATGATTTAAAGCATAATGAATCAAGAAGGGATTGCACTCATTACTCAACAGTAAATGCACATATCACCCTTGCTTTTTGTATTTTTATTGCAGTAAATAAGTAAATGATAGAGGCATAACTGAATTCCCTCACTTTATGTACTTCCTCACATTTCATTGGTTTCTTTCCCTATGGAAAGAATCACATAATCTTTATAGATATTATTCTCCAGGAATTTTCATTAAGTCTAGTATTATTCTTCCAGAAGATAGCAGTTGCTTCATGTTGCATTTTTAAAACTTTATGTAAACAGAATCCTACTGTACACTGCATTTACAAGTGGCATTCTTAAGTACTTTATTCATTTTTTCATATTTTTATTGGTGCATTGTAATTACACTTACCATTAGGATTCATTGTACCATATTTGTACATGCTGAGGCACTTTATTTTATTGATTAATATTGATATATGCAGTTTTTCCTTTATCTTAAATTCCACTGTTAAGATGTGATTAGTTGCCTGCAGCTGTCCAGAGAGAGCAGGTGCCCAGTATTATGAAAGATGATTGAAAATTGTCAAAAATGTGAAGAGAATGTGTTAGGACATGGAGACAGGCAGCAAAGTGACGGGGACCTGCTTCTCCTCATCCTCTGCCTGCACTTACCTCAATGCTTCCCTGGGAATGACCCAGCACCTCACCTGGATATGGAGATAGAAATGTGTTCTTAAGAAGGAAGACACATTCTGAGCCTGTGGGCTCCAGCTCAGGAAGGACCATCTCTGGTTGAAGGCACAGCTGCTGCTTCCTGGTTTCCTGGGCTTCTGAGTGAGGTTATCACTAGCTGACACCTCCAGTCTCTGTGTCCCTTGGGGCTCAATACCCACAGCTCCTCATTATACCAGAAATGTTACTGTCATCCTGATCCCAGGAGTGCATGTCCATAAGACCAAATCTGTAGAACAAAGGAAATCATGGTGCCTGGTCTCCTGACCCATGAGGTCAGCCCTACATCACCCAGGACACTCCAATGAGTCTGCTCACCTCCATTTATCACCTGGTACATAAAACACGTTGAACTTACAAATAAATACCTATCTTCCATTTTATGTGTTGCTACCCAGTTTATCATATCAGGAAACAGGATTAATTAAACTATATTTTAACAATTTTTTATTTGTTCTAATTAGTTATACATCACAGTAGAATGTGATTTGACACATCATACATAAATGGAATATAACTTCTCCTTTTTCTGGTTTTATATGGTGTATAGTTATACTACTTGTGTAATCATATATGTGAATAGGGTAATAATGTCTTATTAATTCTACTATCTTCTTATCCCCATATCCCCATCTCTCCCTTCACTCCTCTCTGTCTAATCCAAAGTATCTCTATTCTTCCCTAGCCACCAACTCCTTATTGTGAATTAGCATCTGCATTTCAAAGAAAATATTTAGTCTTTGGTTATTTGGGTTTGACTTATTTTGCCTATCATAATATTCTACAACTCCATCCATTTACATGCAAATACCATATTTACATGTATTTACATGTATTTACATGCAAATACAATATTCTGTTGTGTATATATACCACATTTTCTTTATCCATCCGTCAAAGGGCATCTATGTTGGTTCCATAGCTTAACTATTGTGAATTGGGCTGCTATAAACATTGATGTGGCTGTGTTACTGTAGTGTGCTGATTTTAAGTCCGTTGGGTATAAACCAAGGAGTGGGATAACTGGGTCAAAACATTCTATGTTTTCTGAGGAATTTCCATACTGCTTTCCATAGTGGTTGTACCAATTTGCAGCCCCACCAGAAATGTAGGAGTGAACCATTTTCCCCACATGTTAGTGAGGACTAACATTTATTGTTGCTTGTATTCTTGATAATTGCCATTCTGACTGGAGCAAGATTAAAGCTCAGTGTAGTTTTGATTTGCATTTCTCTAATTTTAGAGATGTTGAACATTTTTCATATATATGTTGATCAATTCCCTTTCTTCTGTGAAGTGTCTTTTTAGATCCTTTGCCCATTTGTTGAGTGGGTTATTTTGTGTGTATGTGTGTGTGTGTGTGTGTGTGTGTGTGTGTGTTAATTTTTTGAGTTCTTTATATATCCTGGAGATTAATGCTCTGAGGTACATATAAAGATTTTCTCCCATTCTGTAGGCTCCCTCTTCATGTTATTAATTGTTTCTTTTGATGAGAAGAAGCTTTTTAGTTTGAATCCATCCCCCTTATTGATTCTTTATTTTAGTTCTTGTGCTTTAAGGGCCTTGTTAAGTAAGTCAGTTCCTACGCTTATATGGTGAAGATTTGGGCCTACTTTTCCTTCTAATGGGCTTGGGGTGTCTGCTCTAATTCCTAGGTCCTTGATCCACTTGGAGTTGACATTTGTGCAGGGTGAGAGATAGGGGTTTAATTTCATTTTGCTACATATGAATTTCCAGTTTTCCCAGCACCATTTGTTGAACAGGCTATCTTTTCTCCAATGTATATTTTTGGTGCCTTTGTCTAGTAGTAATAACCGTATTTTTGTGTGTTTTTGTCTGTGTCTGCTATTCTGTACCAGTGGTCTCTGTGTCTGTTTTGATGCCAATACCATGCTGTTTTTATTACTATAGGTCTGTAGTGTAGTTAGAGGTCTAGTGTTGTGATGCCTCCTGTTTCACTTTTTCCTAAGGATTGCTTCAGCTACTCTGAGTCTCTTATTTTTCCAAATGAATTTCATGATTGCTTTTCCTCTAACTATGAAGAATGTCATTGGGATTTTAATAGGGATTACATTAAATCTGTATAACACTTTTGGTAGAATGACCATTTTGACAATGTTAACTCTGCCTATCTGAGTGCATGGGAGATCTTTCCATCTTCTAAGGTCTTCTTCATTTTCTTTCTTTAGTATTCTGCAGTTTTCATTGTAGAGATCTTTCAACTCTTCTGTTAGATTGATTCCAAAGTACTTCATTTTATTTTTAGGTTATTGTGAATGGGGTAATTTTCCTAATTTCTCTTGCAGTGGATTCATCATTTATGTATAGAAATGCATTAGATTTATAGATATTTATTTTTTATCCTGGTGTTTTGCTGAATTCATTTATTAATTCTAGAAGTTTTCTGGTGGAATTCTTGGTTCTTCTAAATATAGAATCATATCATTAGCAAATAGTGATAGTTTGAGCTCTTCTTTTCCTACTCATATCCTTTTAATTCTTTCTTCTAATTGCTCTGGTTAATGTTTCAAAGATGATGTTGAATAAAGTTGGTGAAAGAGTACATCCTTGTCTTGTTCCAGTTCTTAGAGGGAATGCTTTCTATTTTTCTCCATTCATAATGATGCTGGACTTGGGTTTAGCAAATAACACTTCTATAATGTTGAGGTATACCTAGTTTTTCTATTGTTTTGTGCATGAAGGGTGCTGTATTTTGCCCAGGGATTTTTATGCATCTATTGAGATAATCATATGATTCTTCTCTTTAAGTCAACTGATGTGATAAATCATGTTTATTGATTTCCTATGTGGACTAACCTTGCATCCCCAGGGTGGACCCCAATTGATCATTTTGCTTTGTTGTTTAAATATCTTTTTTTATATGGAAATTTTATTACAAGTAGAGGAGAAAATGTGTGTACTGCCTGGGTCTCTGAGCATAGCCCAATACTGCTACCTGAGTACCCGATTTCCTTCTAGTACAATGGACAATATGAATAGTTTTTGACAAACCTGGGCTTAAATTTTGTTTCTGACTATTTGTTGCTATGAGTCCCTGCAAAGTATCTGACTCCTATAAATACACATGAGATGGCACTTGAGATGTTTCTAACTCTTGTCTTTTATGTATCTCATGTGTATCTTTTGATGAACATTAGCATTTATTTCTGTTAGGTGTCTAGTCATATGTATATTTAGAATTTTTTGCCAGTTGTCCAAAGTGGTTGTTCCAAGTTATGTAATCCGCACTGTAAGGCATTATTGTAACCCAATGAAATACATAAAAATTAAAAAGAAGAAGGAATAAGGAAGCAAAAGTGTCTGAGCAAATAACTCTCTCTATGTAGTTAGATGTGCAGATACTTTGCTTAACGTTGCCTGTCCTATTAGGTGGTTTTGCGTATCTCTTAAAACAATGGGGTATATAAATTCTCCGACCTCTAAACAATATTTGGAGAAAAACTTTTAAATACATATTCAAATCCACACATTGTGTGATTTTCATTGTGGATCATCCAAGCATAAAAAAATTATAGAAAACAAAAACAAGGGGCTGGGCACCCCATTCAACATTATCAAATTCCCAACTTCACAGTCCTGACTTTAGTTACTGTCATTGCAGCAAACGGTCCTCATGCATCTGAAGCCAAGCTTATTGTATGATCTTCTTTCTTTCCATTCACCAGCTTAATCAGGACATTAATGTGATAAATATGATTACTCTGTGGTTTTTATTGTATTAGGGCTTATTCTTCTACAAACAATTGCTATTTCTAATGTAGAAATTTATATCTAATAAACAGCATTATATTGTGCATGTCATTTTATTGGAACTTTCTATGTAATATAGATTTAATTCATGTTCAGCTACATTTCTATTTAGCTAATTTTAATTACCACAATGAGGATGAGCTGTATTATTATATCATAATTCATTTCTCTGTTTTTATTCAACATTGATCTTGCCCTTTGACTCTAAGACAGCTGTAAGTCCTTAGGGACCAAGCCTCTAGAAAGACCATTTGGGAGGCCCAAGCCCTTAGTCCGCAGAGCCAAGTTGCACATCCTGTGTCCCCATCCCTGCTTCCCCATGCTTCCCTATCTTGCACACATGCCTGAGCCACCCTTCTCTACTTTCTCTACCTTCTCCAACCTTCCTTCAGCTACAATAATGGCAGTTCTGGAGTCGGATTCTAGCTACACATTTGAATCATAGATTTGTTTTTGCTGTGGGTAAATGAAATATTTTTAATATAACTAATACATTGCACAAATGCATTTAGAGCAGTTTTACTCTGAAAGTCACTGAATGTTGCACGAATCTTAATCTTTATTCTATGTACTTAGCTCATTAGATTCTCATTTGTAATTAACAATTAGTTATGACTGATCAATAGAGACATATACATCAATCCTTTTTAAGAGTTTCATGATTGCTGTTTCAAATATCACCAAAGTACCAGGGTACATTTTTTACCATATAAGAGTATCATGGGTTCAAATTATGATTAATTATTAACAGTGCTCTGAGAGATTGCCTCACTGGCAAACAGTGGTGTGCTGGTTTATTGATCCTACCCATCCCTCCTTCCTCCTCCTCAATCCCCTTACTCCTACTCAATCCCCTTCCTCTACTCCACTGATCTCTCTTCTGTTTTCATGTATTTCCTTCCTTTTCCCCCTTTATTTGCTCTAGCAACTGCATATGAGAGAAAACATTCTTGCCTCTCTGATTCTGACTTATTTTCCTCAGCATGATGCTGTCCAGTTACATCCATTTACAACCAAATGACATAATTTTATTTTCCTTTATGGCTAAGTAAGACTCCATTGTGTATATGTATCATGTTTTCTTACAGCACTCATTGATTGAGGGACACCTAGGCTGTTCTCAGAAACTGGCTACTGGGAATTGAGTTGCTATAAACATTGGTATGCATGTATCACTGTAGTATGCAAATTTTAGTTCTTTTGGATAAGTACCAAGGAGTAGAATATCTGGGTCATGTGGTGATTCCCTTTCTAGTCTTTTGAGGAATCTCCATACCACATTTCAGAGTGCTTGTAGTAATTCGTAGACCCCCAACAACATATAAGTGAACATTTCCCCCATTTCCTTACCAACATTTGTTGTTATTTGCATTTTGATAATTGTTACCCTAACTGGAGTGAGATGAAATCTTAGTATAGTTTGGATTTGCATTTTTCTGATTGCTAAGAGAGATGAAAACTTTTTCATATATTTGTTGAACATTTGCATTTCTTCTTTTGAGAAATGTCTCTGCTCATGTCCATCAAAAGCACCACTGAATGGACACTCTTCCTCTGTACTAGCTTCTGATTATCTTTCAGTACATGCCTTTGGAGTCACAAATATACTCATAAATTAAATCAAGAAATCTGACATCACAGTTCAAGTCGAAATAAGATGTATGAATATATCAACATTTAAATACAAGTGATAAAGCAGAGTGTACCATAATAATGCAACCCTATAGGGTGCATTCCATTTATTTCTCTGTAAAATTTGAATTTGGCTTTGAACATTATATACAGAATGTTTCTAATAGAGTCTCTGTAATCAAAATGCACTAAGCATTTAACAAATATCTCACTTCTCTTTTAGAATTTCACTACCAAGTTTTCCAAATTTCATAGTATTGGTTCATGAGTGTGATATCAACATTGTTACAGATAATTCCAAACTAACAGAAAAAGAGTTAACTTACGGTAAAGAGCACCTTTTTGATTTTATGTAAAAAACCTGAGGGCATATTTGTTACACCAGCAAACTAGATTTGATTGATTGATGTGTTGATATCATTAAGACAGAAGATATTGTTGCAAGAACATATATAATAATCTTATTATTTGAAAAGAGAGTCCATCAACCCATAAATGAAAGACTTTTTTACTGCTGAAATGGCATTACAGCGAATGGATGAACTATTTCATAAAACATGATAAAATGAAAATAAATTTTGATACCTTTCTCTTATCAAAGCCAGAAATACATTTCAGATGGGTTCAGTCTCAATTTCAAAAGGGAAGACTATGAATTCTTTGTTCAATGTCAAGGCTTATCGAGAATAGATACAGAGGGAAAATACTGACAAATTAAATCATGCTAAAACTAAGAAATTTTGGACATCCATGATACAGTAAAATGCAGATAGCAAAGGAGGCACTCTGTTAAAGAACAAAATAGTAGGTAATTATTTTTCTTATTTATTCAATTTATTATTTATTATTAACACATTTCTTTATTAATATTTAATATTACAAATAAGAATTGCTATCCCAAATGCAAAAATAACTTATAAATTAGGAAAAGAAAGTTTAAGGCAATGGAAATATCATAAACATTTATTTAACAAGATAGGAACCTAAATGGCTCATAATATGTAAGACTCTCTGTTTCATAATAAGAAGGTATATTAATTAATATGTTATAGCAATTAGTTTGTCAAGGTAAATAAAGTATTCTGCAAGTGATGTGAAACACAAGAAATATCTAATTAGAAGTTAAATTCATTAAATCATTTAGAAATACTCTTTGTCAACCCCAAGAACTATACACAATAACCAGTAAAAGTACCCTGTATGTCAAAATGTATTTTATTTCCTTTGGAAGACATGGAGGAAAATATTCACACAGTAGAAGAAAAATAGATACCCAAATTACATCCACATCAAAAATGCCCCTTATCTTCAAGGTTCAATACGCAACTCAGACATAGAACATTGAAAATAGATAAATAATTGCTAAATAAATATATAACAGTGGATTTGATGTAAGCACAATGACCAGAAGAACATGACATGTATTAACCCATTGATTAGCAAGGGTGGGCATTGGCACATGATTTCTATTCTCTAGACATATCTCTGCTTATGTTCCCCAGGGGCAGAGCCTAAAGCAGAGTTTCTAGTTTTAGCAATTTTTCAGTGGTGCACCCACAGAGAAGGCAAGGTCAAAAAGAAACAACTTTACATAGTGACATGTACACGGATATCTGCAAGGTTGATAAAAATGCACTAGAGTGGAAGTCACAATATTGAAGGTTAAATAGTGATCAAACACTGGAGAACAGTACTGGCTAGATGAATAGTTTCCATCTCTGTGGATACAATACCTCCCATTTTCTCAGTGTCTTCACCACTTCTATCTCAAAGAAATGTCACTGGGCTCAGGGCCACACAGGTAAACCAGGATAAGTATCTCTTCTGCAAATCCTCTTTCCTCCATTATCATATAAGTCATATTCCCTCATTTACCACAATGAGAACAACTAGTGGTACAGGATCTGGGTGTACATAGAGGGCTCCCATTCAGTCCTCTACAGAGCTGCAGTCTGGTAGATCCACAGAAAAAGGACCAAGGGGAGGACCACCAGTGTTCTACCTCTGGCATCATGTCCAAATATGATGCATGGGTTTGCTCCTATCACCTGGGTTCCGGAGGGAGAACCATCCCTGAGACCAGTTCACCTCAGGGAGGGCTGAGTGAAGCCCTGCAGTCTGTCCCTGTAGAGTCTGGCCCTGCTCAGATGTCCTTGGTGTGAAAGGTATACCTCTGTTGTTTCAGTTTATTGATATTGGATTTCTTGTTCTTATAAGGACTGAGGTCATCTTCCTTGTGAGTTTCAAAGATCTTGTAGTCATTTCAAAACATGGATATGAAATGAAACCATTTTAATTATAGAAGTTGAAATTTAATATGGTAGATGCTGTTACTACCTGAGAAAGATATTTGTTGCCAGTAATTTGTCTCAGTAATTGCATTGTGTAATCCCTTTATCTCACATTAGGACTAAGTCTAAGGAGGAAATTCACTTGAGCCTAATTAAGTGACCAGGTATAATCTATTCCCTAGGTATGGCCACCACTGGGTTTATAGTCCTTAACCTGTCCACTATGTCTAAATTGCCTCTTCTGAGGAAGCATCAGATTTTTTTTTCTAAAACTCTGAACTCTGATGTAGGCTCTTCTTCCATGTAACCTGAATAAAAAAATGGTCTTAAGAGAACTGAAATCATGCATTTAACATTACAGAGTTAGAAATAACGCAAAGTGAGATTATCAACAAAGTCACAACATACTCAGTCATGTTATCTCATTATTTTCGTGGTGGTCCTCTAAAGGAATGTGAGTTACAGGAAAATCAGAATTCTGGACCACAAGTAATCGTGCTGCTTTTTGACATACCCACAAAACACAACTACAAAGCAAGTGGCTCATTAAAGATGATCTATTATCCTGCCAATGACCTTCGTCAAGGTCCCCTTCATGTCCCTGTTTCTCAGGCTGTAGATAAAGGAGTTCAGAACTTGAGGGACCACAGTGTTCATCACTGAAGCCACTGCAGTCTTTCTGGGGGAGTCAGTAAACACAGAGGTAATGTACACCCCGAAAGCAGTCCCATAGAATAAGAAGACAACAGACAGGTGAGACCCACAGGTGGAAAAGGCTTTATGCTTCCCTTTTGATGATGACATTTTTAAAACAGAGGAAACAATGTGAACATAAGAAAAAATTATTCCAGAGAGAGGAATACCAACAAATATGCAAGCTGCCAGATATATAATGATGTTGTGAATAAAGGTATCAAAACAGGCCAGCTTGATAATCTGAGCAAGTTCACAGAAGAAGTGGGGGATCTCCAGCTCTGTGCAGAAGGACAGCTGCAGCACCATCAGACTGTGAAGCAGGGCATCCACAATGCTAATCAATAAGGAAAACAAGGTCAGCAGTACACACAGGCAGGGGTTCATGATGTCTGTGTACCTGAGAGGATGGCAGATGGCCACATAGCGGTCATAGGCCATCACTGCAAGCAGACAATTTTCTAAGACAGTAAAAACCAAGACAAAACAGAGCTGGGAGATGCAGTCTTTATAAGTGATGCTCTGATTCTGTGTCTGGAGGTCCACCAGCATCTTTGGAATCATGCTTGTGCTTAAACAGATGTCATTAAAGGAAAGATTGGAGAGAAAGAAGTACATGGGTGTATGGAGGTGGGAGTCAGAGCTGACAGCCAGGATGATGAGCAGGTTCCCCAGGATGGTGACCAGGTACATGGACAGAAATAGGCTGAAGCCTAGGGGCTGTAAGGCTGGGTCATCTGTCAGTCCCAGGAGAAGGAATTCTGAAACAGCTGTGTGGTTTCTAGTTTCTAAGTTGTTGATAAACCTAATGAAATTGATGGGGTGAAAGGTAAAAATTAATGAACCAGCAAGAGCAGTGTCATCTAAGAACATGTTAGGACCATGCTGGTAGACCTCCAGAACTATTTCTATGTAAATTTCTATTAAGCAACCCAGTTTGAGGTAATTGGTTATGATAGTCCTCACAACTAATATACTCACCAAACCTTGCTGAACACCAGCACAAAAATACAAATATATTTCAGAATATTTTTATGTCATTATGTTTAAAAAGCAGCAGATTTCTGGTGTGGGGCACCAGTGAAATCTCCTTGAGGAGAGTATGAGACTGGAAGACCGAAGCCTGAGGGTTATCAGTTCAAACGTGGGGGAATTTGTCAAGTAGATGACAGTTGACAGGAGCCACCTGGGGAGACTGGTTTCTCATCACTCTTGGTGTCCTGTCCTCACTGCTTCCCCAGGATGATATTCAAACATGGACTCACTTTACCAAAGCATTGATTAAAGCTCTGTGTTCCCTGCTTGGATTTAAGAGGAATGTTGTTGAACATCTACCTAACGTTTTTTGTAGTACTTGGGATGGAAACCAGGGCCTCACATATGCTAGGTAAGTACTGTACCACCTAGGCACATCCATAGCCCAACTTACCTGAATGCTAAAGATATGAGATCCATCCTCAGGAAATGCAGACTGATTAAATGAATGGATGAGATCCTCGTCAGGAAGGTTCATCTCTGGGAGGAGGTTCAGGTGGTGCTTCCTGGTTGGGGATGGACTTTTGAGGGAGGTGGTCACAGGTGACTCCTACAGTCTCTTGTCCCTGGGGCTCAATATCCAAAGCTCCTCATTAGACATTATCTCACTATTCTTCTAATCTCAGGAGTGCATGTCCTTAAATACCAAGACTTTGGAGGTGAGGAGTTCCGAATGGTTGATTCCTGACCCCATAGGCCAGGTGTTCACCATTCATTTCCCTCCATTGTTTCTTCTCATCTCCATTTCTGAGTCCTTAAACATGTACCACAGAGCACTTCTCATAAATTCCAGTGTTGCTTTTAACTTATGAACTATGCCATCTCTACTTATTTCATGATATCTGGAAGCCTGCTTCCTGTTTTAGGCATGATAATATGTCTGGTACATGTGGGTCTAAATATTGTAATTTTAACAGTTATCAAAATATTATAAAATACAAACACTCAGGGATGACTTTCCTTTGCTACCTTTGATGTTAATTTTTTGCTTTTTATTGAACATAGAGGATTATAGTCTATTTTCTAGGATCACTGCTGATAGTCAAAATTATAGACAGATTCATGACTCTTCATTTAGAATTTGATGAACACATTCTTCAGTTTTATCACAAGAGTTTTATTAGTTCTCTTCACATACAGAAAGGGTAGTTGAATTTATGTTTCTTCATTTTTATGTGAAATTATAATTTCACATAAAGTTATGAAACCACAAAAAGGCAGTGTGTCCATATATTTAGCACATTCTGTTGGATATCACCCATCACTTAATGGAGTTTGTTTTTTGTGTTGGTGTTTATTTAAAAAACATCCACATTTAGTGATTTCTCTATCATCATATGATTATCAAGTTATTTACATTTAACCTCTTTCCATTTGAAAATATATTTCATTGAATATATTATATGCAATTTGTGAAGAGATGAATTGTGGTGTTTGCTTCAACATCTCAATTCTATTGATTTAAAAAGGGGAACGAGTAGAAAAAATGTAATAGATCTTCAATGGGTTTTGTTTAATTTTTAAGAGAAACTCATATATGGGAGGCTACCAGAAATGACCCCATCAAGTCAGAAAAATATGATACAGAAGAGAGATGTGGGAATTTGTAGAACTATGTTCTAGAGTGAAAAATTTCAACACAAGTTAAGAGTGCTGGAATAAACTAGGCAAACACATTTCTCTCAATAAAATACAGAAAGCAACTAGTCTTGGAAACAAAAAGTAATTTAAATTTCATAAGTAATACAACTTTCCATGGAACATCACCAGACTCACAAAATTTATACAGAAGATCTTCCTAACATTCAGGGGAGTTGATTAATTGATTTCAACATTAAAGTGTGATTTCAGGAAAGATAGGGAAGGAATATGCTCTATATCATCCACATCGTGGATGATGAGTGCAGAAAAGTTTAACACACAAAAGGAAAACCAAAATGTACTTTGATTGCAAAATTTCTGGCAGAATGATAGAAATAGGAGTCCAGCAAAGAATACAAATTGTGACTATTTTTTTTTCTCAAGGAATGCAAGGTTGGTTCTATCTCTACATAATCACATCATGTGCTCTTGACTACACCAGGTCTTTTCTCAAATGTCTTCTTCTCAGTGAAGCATCTCATTACTATCCTGTTTCAAATTGAAATACTTTAGCATTATCTTATTTCCTGACATAATCCACAGCAGTTCTCAGCACTTAAAAGAATATGATTTTCTTATTACAACCAGTTGAGCTACCAAGAGTAAGACAGAATCAGAGGTTGATACTGATGGGTTATTAGAAGGTGCACCTGGAATGAGACCCTGGGGAAGAGAATAGCTGGAGAATAGATTACGCTTAGGGATAATTTGTGCTAGGACCACCAGTATCCTCTGACCTGACTGGGGATTATGGACTGAAATGCACCTTCACCTTCTGGTATGTCCCCAAGAAGAGCAAGTGAGTCAAGTTTTTAAACTGCATAGTTTGGCCATGGATGTAATTTGGGAAGTGGAAGTAATATTGGGTGCAGTCCATCTCTTTATTTATTTATTTATTTATTTATTGGTGCTAGGAATTGAACCTAGGGTTTCTTAACTCCTGAGCCACATCCCCAGCCCTTTTTCATTTTTTAATTTTGAGACAGGATCTTGCTGAATTGCTCAGTGCCTCACTAAATTCCCAAGGCTGGCTTTGTATCTTCAATCCTCCTGCCTCAGCCTCCCAAGCTGCTGGGATTATAGACATGAACCACCAAACTCAGTTCAGTCAATCTCTGCTACCAAGGCATTCCCAGAAGAAGGGATATGAGAGTGAAGTGCTGACTGTCAGCAGTCCTCAGCTGCTGTTGTGATAAGTCCAGCTCACTAGACGGGAGATTCAGAATGACACCTCTCATGCCATCATGCTTGTTTCCCTTGTGTATTGTCTATTTCTCCTCTCGTGGATGACTCAGGATATCATGAATGAGGGCACTTGACAGATGGGCTTGATGATCTGAGTGAGTTTGTAGAAGTGAGGATCTCCAGGTCTGTGCAGAAGTCATGGCACCATCTGACACATCAGACCATCTACAATGTCGTTGAACAGAGAGGACTGAATCGGCAGGACTCAGAGAGGCAGAGGTTCATGGTAACCATTTATTACAAGGAGTTACTGACAGTCATGAAACAATTACAGGGCATTACTGCAAGGGAAATTTTCTAAGACAGTATAAACCAAGACAAAGCATGGCTGAGAGAGAAATTGTGCCTAAAGATGCTCAGGTCCTGTGCTTTGATGTTCCCAGGATCTTTGGTACTGTACTTGTGCTTAAATAGATGTCAGTCAAGGATGGGAGGGAGAGGATGAAGCACAGCTGGGTGCGATGAAGGGCGTCTTCCTGTACATTATTAAAGAAATTTTCACTTCATTCTGTGAGTTACTGTTTAATAGTTTTCATAATACCTTTCATCACAGTCTGACTTATCATGAGATACTCCTCAAACATATTACAAGAAAGCGATGTATTTATTCTTGTTTTAATTTTCTTTTGGACCCCTAACCCAGGTTTCCTGGAATCTATACAAAGTTTGCCTGTGTACAAGAGTTTCTCTGTCCTATGAACTGTGCAAAACCCTGTCTACTTACTCATTAAAAAGAATTTCTTCCTGGTGTATTATCAAGGTCTTTGTTTTGTAAGTTTTATTTTATTTTTAGGGGCACAATTGTACATTTTTATCGGGTACATTCTGATAGTTTATCACATGTATACACTGTAGAGTAACCGAATGATTCAGAGATGGAATCTAAAATGTTGATCTCAGAAGTAGAGAGTAGAATAGTCGTTACCAGCATCTGGGAATGGTGGGGAGGAGGGAGATGTAAGGAAGTGTCAGTGAACAGATGCCAGGTTTCAGGTGGAGGGGAGGAGTAAGTTCTGGTGCTCTATTGCACAGTATGGTGACTGGTCAATAATACTACATGCTATATTTCACAGTGGGATATTTGAAATCAGAGGGCATTTATTACCATATATATAATTGTGTTTAAATTCATCTCTCAGCTATTCATTTTTAGAGATCAAAGTGGATGTTTAGTCACTATACATTGTGAAGATTGAATTTGAAAATGAAGCATAACTTAAATTTGTTTTTCTTATTCAGGACTTTATTAACAAAGATGCTTAGAAAAAAGATTATAAAATTTTAGAAATAAGATTGGTTGTGTTTCAGGGATGTGAAAGAAAACATTTAATAAAAGGATTTTATGTTTTTAAGTTGAATTTAAAAGAATTTAAACAAAATATTTTCCTTGTAAACTTTTCTGATTGTATTTGTCTATGGGTAACTGCAGAGAAACCACAGATAAAGAGGGGCCACTGTACTTTCTCAAATGTGAAATGGTGGATATGATAATTTACTTGACTATAATAATCATTTCACATGGCATACTTTAAATGAATACAATAAAATTAAATGAAAGTGGTATTTAAATACCTAAAAGATAATTAAATTTTAATATCATCATGTATCTTGCAAAAATATACAGCAAGGAAAAATCAACTCCTGACACACAATATCATCAGTAAATCTCAAATACATCAGGGCAAGTAAATGAAGGCACAGTTCAACAATATGTATCCCATTTTTTTACAATAAAAGTTAATTTAAAAATAAGAAGGCATGTTTAATATGTTACAATTCAACTTTGGAACTGAGGATTGAACCCAGAGTTGCTCTTCAATTGAGGTACACCCCTAGCACTTTTATATTTTTATTTTGGGACAGGGTATCACCAAGTGGCCCCAACTGGCCTTAAACATTTGTGAAGCTCCTGCCCCAGCCTCCTCAGTTTACTGGTATTACAGCTGTGTGCCACTGGACCTGGCACAATTACACTTTAGTAAGGTAAAATTATGTGTCATATCTTAAGCCAAACGGAGAAATGCTGGAAAAAGGAAAAAAAATTACTAACACACAATTATGGATAGTGGACACCCTGGGAGAGGTGTTGTGTCAGAATATGCACAGGCAGGCAGTCCAGAGATCGAATGAGCTCACGGGGAAACAGCTGAAGCTGATTCCAGGGAGCTGTGCTTGGAGGGCCGCAATTAACTCTAATGTATTCAAGATAATGATCTTTTTGGAGCAAAGTTGAGTGGTATTTTTTTCTTATTTGAGATAGAGCCATTCTTATGGATAGAAATAAAAAATTTCATAGCCATGTCAAATCTGTGAGTGGATGACTCAGCCCGATTTCATAGATGAGACGCCAAGGGCAGTGGATGGCCTGGATGCTGTGCAGGCAGAATATTTATCAGCCTCTGGGCTGTGTGCTCAGAAAGGGTTAACGGACAGCAATGCATAGCTGCAGTGTTCTGTGGAGGATTATCTCAGCTCAATAGTATCCTGTCCAGATAATCAGCCATCACAGCCCTGGTGATAAATCTCAGAATGTAATAAGACTATTAAACTGGAAATAACTTCAGGAAGTAGCACTCTACATGGACTGAGGTGAAATTTAGTCCTTCAACTATGCCTGGACCTTTCTTTCACTCCTTTGCCCTATATGACCTGCTATCACTAACCTTCACCTGAGAAATACCCCCAAGTCAACAAGTCATTAGAGGGAAATCCTTTGCTTATGTTCTGCTACTATGATAGATGACCAACAGATCAAGCTTAGAATGGTCACAGGTGTTTTCAGGAGAAAAAGTCATCTTTCAAGTCTAAGTTTAAACACTGGTAGCATAAGGGAGTCTAATCATGGTAGCATAGGAAAGTGATTGTGGAAGAACTCACCATGTGGCTTACTCGGTGTTCTTTCACATTGACTCATTCTGCAATCACAAGAAAGGAGAGGTTCTAATGAGTTTCCTCAAGGCCTCCTTCATGTCCCTGTTCCTCAGGCTGTACATAAAGGGGTTCAGCATTTGAGAGACCACCGTGTACATCAGTGAAGCTATCGCAGACTTTCTGGTTGAATCAGTAAATGCAGAGCTAATGTGCACCCCAAAAGCTGTCCCATAGAACAAGGAAACGGCAGAGAGGTGAGACCCACAGGTGGAAAAGGTTTATGCTTTCCCCCAGAGGATGACATTCTCAGAATGGAGGAGACTATTTTAATGTAAGAGTAAATAATTCCAAGGAGAGGAACACCACACAACATGCTAGTCACTACATATACCAGGATGTTATTAAGGAGGGTGTCAGAACAGGCCAGTTTGATGACCTGATCAAGTTCACAGAAGAAGTGGGGAACCTCCAGTTCTGTGCAGAAGAACAGCCCCAGCACCATCAGACTGTGCAGCAGGCCATCTACAATGCTGATGGTCAAGGACAACAGGATGAGTAGGATGTACAGGCGGGTGTTCATGATGACTGAGTACCTGAGGGGATGGCAGATGGCCACATAATGGTCATAAACCATTGCTGCAAGGAGAAAGTTTTCCACTCCAGCAAAAACCAGGACAAAGCAGACCTGGGTGAGGCAGCCTGCATAACTGATGGTCTTGCTCTGTCTCTGAATGTTCACCAGCATCCTAGGGACTGTGCTGGTGCTGAAGCAGATGTCAGTGAAAGACAGGTTGGAGAGGAAGAAGTACATGGGGGTGCGGAGGTGGGAGTTGGAGCAGATAGCCAGGATGATGAGCAGGTTCCCAAGCACTGTGACCAGGTACTTGTACAGGAAAAGGCCAAAGAGGATGGGCTGCAGTTCAGGATCATCTGAGAGACCCAGGAGGACGAAGTCTACTGCACCAGTCTGGTTTTCTGATTTAATGTTGCTGAGGAGAAAAGAAAAGATGATGGAACAGAGTAGGTGTGCCAGGGTCTGTTATTTTGAAAAGCTTTCACATAAATTTTGTGAAGAGAATATTGCTAGTCTCTCTCTCTGTCTCTCTCTCTCTTTCTCTCTTTTTCTTTAAAACGTTTTTCTTTCTGTCCTACTCTCTAACACCCTATTTGATTGTCTGGAATTTTTATTGGACTGCCCACTCTTTTCCACATTGTACTAATGACTAGAAATAAAATACAAAGTGGTATATCAGTCTTAACCCTGAACATTTCCTGAGCTTCAAACCATCAGGAAAATTAAAACCAAACAACATTAACTTTTAGTTAACAAAAACAATGTTAGTCAGGATTTAAGGTAGACACACCCAAGTTAGACTCTGACTTCAGTGCTTAGTTCACAACCAGTGAAACACTTTCCATTGTGATAGAATGCTAAGTCTCCACATCTGTATAACCAGAGCCATTAAGAGACTCCATGGGAATGTTATGAGGATGCACAATGAGGAAACCTTCGGGGGAAGGGTTTGATATGAGACATTCTTTTTTTTTTCCCTGTTGATAAGTTATGTTATTTATTTTTAAAATTTGTTTAATTAGTTAACCATGACACTTAATATTGTTATTGTTACTTGCTTCTGCTGTGGACATGACCAGAGTGCCTGTGCCCATCATAGTAGATGAGAAGTGATGGATGGGACAAATGAATAAGATGAAAGATGGAGCATCTTTAGTACATAACTGCCAATTTCAGGGAAGAATCAGTGTATTAAATCTCCCCTTACCCCAAGAATCTCACACATATGCAGAAGCAGGAAAAGCAAATGATTCAATGAATATCTATTATATTTAATGTTTATATCTCTATTCTCCTGTGCATATGACAATACATCTAGAAATAAAATAAATAAGAGCTGGACGTAGCAACACAAATAGAAAATGGATAAGCAAGAAAATTTTCTTAAAAGACACAAGCAGCATAACAAAATTTAAGTAAGTTTAAAAATAGCATTGACAATAACATTTAAATTTTTTATAAAATATATGAGCTATTCAAAACACATAGCAATAAACAGCCAAGTATTCACCACTAACCATCAAATTAAAATATAATGCCTTGTTTGCGTTAAAATATACATTTTTATTTTTCTATCTTCAATCACAGGAAAACTGTGTGTATTGTGTTCCCCAAGGGAGTCACTGTGCTGCAGCTGACCCCTTGTCCCCCAGGATTCCAATGCTCTGAGTGATTGCATCTGCAAATCACATTGCCATCCTGTATCTTAAAGCTTGCATGCTGAGCCTGGCATTGTTCTAATTGTTCTAATAATATTCTAATCAGCTCTTAGTCTTTGTATATTTTTCTGTGTTTCTTTAGCATAACTACCTTACTCCATTCCAATATTTTATTAAATCACTACTTATTTATGCTTTCTCTAACCAAAAGGCATTTCTATTATGCATTCCCTCTGCACACATACACATATGTAAAGATTGTAATGCACGAATCAATTTAAACATATGAGGATGGTTTGAGGTTGTGTTTGCCTCTGAAAAATGAAAAGAATGGAGAGGAATGTGAAACATATGGTGTGTCAATGTGCATAGTTTGGTTATTTTAAGAAAAACTCTGGTTAAATCCGGCAGCATGTGTTTGTGCTTATTTTCTCTATCATTCTGTGCTGTTTGGAGTTTTAAAATTTAAATATATCATAGAAGGCTACAGACAATCATGTATGCTAAATCAAAGTCTTGGGTCTCCCTTACTCTTCACCTGCTCTCCCCACGAATACTGGAGGACAGGAGACAGTGTCAGCAAAATCCACACAGGAGCATGAAGAGTGAACACCTCGGTGAACATCATGACATCAATGTTTCTTTCTTATGAACTTACAATAAAAGTTCAATAAAATAAGAAAATGAGACCTAGATGTAGCAACAAAACTGAAGTAACTATAAAAAAATATTGCTTAACAATACAACTACAGCATGGTAACACTTACCAATTATAATACTACAGATATTAAAAACTTAACATCTTATAAAGTATTTCAAGTATTCAATATGCAGTTCAAAAATAAGAACGAGCCTCAGCAGCTCTGAAAAAATTAAATAAATAAATAAAGATAAATTGAACAAAGACCTGAATATTCAACCACTCATTAAAGTAAATGTATTGCCATGTTTGCCTTAGATATTGTAAAGAAATAAAATAACACAACTTATGTTTGCATATTATTTATCATACGAGGATCATTCTTTCCCTTCCTCAGGGGAACCACATTACTGAACTTGATCTTGATTATTCTCCCCATCATTTAAAAAAATTGAGTGAGTCTATCTGTAAACCATGTATTTGTTTTTCTTTTTCATTTTCCCCTCTTAAAAAGTCACACGTATCAGTTGTATCTATTTGCAGGGTTACATGATATTTCCAGTCATGCATACAGTACGCACGAATCAAACACAATCATCCATTTCCCTCTCCTCCACACCCCTCCCAGACCTAGATGTAGCAACAAAACTCAAGTAACTATAAAAAAAATAGTGTTTTAGTTGATAGTTTTTGTTTTCACATATGTCTTGTTCTACCTTTTAAAACCTCACAGAGAACATAGCATTTTCCCCTGGGTTGTTTACAAACAATATGTTTAATCACTTTTTAATCTTGGTCAATTTTCTCTGGTTAATTAGCTGTAATGATCTTACTTTTTTCTAACATCTTCTTACATCACACACATACACATACATGAACACACACAGGCACAGTACACATTGTACAATGCATATGTACACCAACACATATATAGATAAATGTATAAATTACACTTACACACACGTACATATGCATAGCCATGTGAAATGCAAGCACACTCACAAGTAATAGTATGCAATGTGTAAAATTGTTAAAAGATCATGTGAAGTCTCATTAAGACCATGCTTGACTCTTCAAGCAGAGACCCTGGAGAGGGACCTACAGGGTCCATTACAATTATGCGTTCTCTTTTGTTATTTAAAGTAAAGAGCTCTGATGGCTCAGTGTCAAAACAGCCTCATTTGGAAGAATGCATACATGTTTATTTGTTGTGTTTCTCGGTGCTGTTCTCCCTTTTCAAATTTCAGCAGTTCATAGATTAATAGACAAAATAAGGCAGACTAGTATGTAGTCTCTTTGCCTCCTCTCTTCCCCTGAACCCCTGGCTCCATTTCACTGGTCCCCCTTCTAATGCTATTATAATTAAGTGTTAGTGCATTATAATTATACACAAATATGGGATTAATTGTGGTATTTTTATACTTGGACTTATCATAATTTGGTTCATTTTTTCCCCAGTTCTTCCCCTTCCCCTTTCCTCCACCTTCTCTCCAGATCCCCTTTTTCTACTCCATTGGTCTTCTTTATATTTTCTCATTTCCTTTTTAATCCCTTTATACTCTCTAACTTCCACATACTATAGAAAACATTCCATCCTTGACTTTGAGCCTGGCTTATTTTACTTAAAATGATATTCTCCAGTTCCATCTATTTTCTAGCAAATACCATAATTTTATTATTCTTTGTGGCTATTTATCAGAATATTATTAAACAGGAAATAATGTCAGCCAGGTTTTGTTCTACAAAAGGGTATCGTGATCCAGGAAGGAAAAAGTAAAATAAACTGGCCATGTACTTTTAACTCTTGTCATATAAATTAAAGTTTAGGAAATTCTAAAACATGCTTCAAAATGAGCAAGAGCTAGTGAATATTGAGAATTTTAAAAGTCCCTGGACTTTAAAGTTGGAATAAGATATTAGTAGAATGCAGCTTACTCAGATATCAGTGCATGACTCTATTGAAACATGGAGATGATGGAGAATCAGACAGACACTTCACAAGTGACCCAGTTCTGGAATGAGTAAGCAGAAAAAAACCTGTCACTATGGGAAATCACAAGCAGGTAGACTTCTTATTACCTGGGTATCACTGAGGAACGGCATTCAGTTCCTCCTTGGGTATAAAGGAGAGAGATGAATGATCTGTTCTCAGGGAACACAGAGAGATAGTGCAGCACCTGCCTCCTGGGCAGATAAGATGGTCCTGAGGCCAGGGCCAGGTGAGCTGTGTTCTCCCATGGGCAAGGTGTCGAGTGGGGTGTCAAGGGCAGAAAGTTTGCCATTTCTGTGACACTTGGGGCTTCAATATCCAAAGGTCCTAATTGGTCAAACACTTTTAATCTTATGCAATCATACAGCAGCAAAAATCTTTAATGAGCAAACCTGACTGATAAAGAGTTTTACCTTGACTGTTTCTCCCACATGGAGAGGCTAAGCAGATGCCTTCTTTCCTCTACCTGCTTAGGTTCACCCCCACTTCAAGCATCTTATACACCTCAACACATCTCCTTCTGTTATTGAATTTTTTCTTCTTATATTTGTATATTTAAGGCAACTCCATTCTGATAACAGTATTAGAAAAATATGATATTTAAGTCTGTAAATATAGCTCATTTTAACTTGTAAAAATTCATGTGATAAAATAATAAATGTATGCTAAAAATTCAATAAAATAATAAATATATAATATTTCATAGCAATACTATGGATACTATACTATGGATGGCTCATGAACATTTATTCTGTTTATTAATTTGCATATTACATCAAATAGTTACTAATATAAATGAAAAAAGGTTACTAATCAAATGTATTCAAATACAAAAGGCTTTATATTGTTCACAGCCTTATTGAGGTATGATTGATATACAAAAAAAATGCATATAATTAAAATGTATAATTTTCTCATTGTATAAACATGGAGTTCAATATTTAGACATAAAGATACATAGATATGTATATCTACAATATATACTATATATGCATATTCATGTAGATAGAAATAAAGAGATCTGACAGATCATCAAACTCAATAATGATGTGTTCATCAACATCCCAAATTTATTTCTGTCTCTCTGCCCATTTTTTCCTTATAAAAATTGATCCCTTGATTCTCACATCCTGGATAAGTACTATATCAGTGGAGATACATCTCTAGTTTTCTTATGTTCCTTTGTAGAATTTGTTTGTTTTCTTTCATCATACTTGTTTTTTGACCCAACAACTGTCTTAGGTCTACACATTTTCACTTATTTTCCTGAGCAGTATTCAATTGTTTGAAAGTTGCATGTGTTGCTTATTCATTCACCTTTTGATAACAATTGGGTTGAGTACAAACAACACTGCTATGAACATTCATGTATAGTTCTTTTTTTAGACTTATGTTTTCATTTCTCCTGAATAAATACTAAAGAGTGAAATGGAAGCATCATGAGTTAGGTGTATGTTTAACTGATTCAGAAGGGGCCAAAGCTATATTAATAACTATTCTTGCCTGTTCTTTAAATGTTCACATCTATCTTTCAGATTTGAGAAGTACTTCTTTATAAAGCATATACTTCAGATGTCTCTGCAAAGATACAAACTCAGTAGTTTTAAGGTGAGATCAACGAATCTGAATATACTGCTCAGGTGACCCACCACATTCTTCACTGTGGAAACTAGTGGTGAAACTCTGCTCTGGAAGATACAAAGGGAGCTAAGCATGGAGCTGTCCACGGATTGTGGTGCTGAACACTTTTCCCTCTGCCCTCCCACCATCTGCTCTCCTCATCTGCTTATCAGCAAGATCATTCATCTTTTAGTTTTTTGAGATTGGCTTATCTCACTTACATGATATTCTCCAATTTCACCCATTTGCCTGCAAATGCCATAATTTTGTCATTCTTCATTGCAGAGTAATATTCCATTGTATATATATATGCCACGGTTTCTTTATCCATTCATCAATTGAAGGACATCTAGGTTGGTTCCACAATCTGGCTATGGTGAATTGAGCAGCAATGAACATTGATGTGGCTGTATCTCTGTAGTATGTTGATTTTAAGTCCTTTGGGTATAGGCCAAGGTGGGATAGCTGGGTCAAATGGTGTTTCCATTGCAAGCTTTCTGAGGAATCTCCATACTGCTTTCCAGAGTGGCTGCACTAATTTGCAACCCCACCAGCAATGTATGAGTGTACCTTTTTCCCCACATCCTAGCCAACACCTATTGTTGCTTGTGTTCTTGATTATCGCCATTCTAATTGGAGTAAGTTGAAATCTTAGGGTAATTTTGATTTGCATATCTCTTATTACTAGAGATGTTGAACATTTTTTCATATATCTGTTGATTGCTTGTAGATCTTCTGTGAAGTGTCTGTTCATTTCCTTAGCCCATTTGTTGATTGGTTTATTTGTACTGAAACAGATTTTTGATTTATGGGTTCTCTGCTACTGATGAATCAAAAAGCATATGTGAGCAAAATGACAATAAAGTCAATGAACTCTAGCTCATAGCAGTAGCGCAGCATCACTTGGGACACATAATGGTTTGTAACCTACTCCATCTACTGATAGTATTTCCAGAGATTGAGTACGAACATCTGTGATTTAACTACTCTTAACATCATGCTCAAGTTGGGGTATTGCTGCTGTAAAAATACTAGCTCATCTATATTGTGAATTCAATGTGAACCTTTAAATCCTTCTCTCTGCTTATCTCTTTTCATCCTTTTTATCCCTCAGTACTAACCTATTCAACTTGTTTTTGTTCTTTATTAACACTCTTACCTGTTGTGCCAAATTTGGAAAAGTTAATAAAAGGCATGGCTTTGTTCTTTCAGAATTATATTAACCTGTCAGCAAGCAGCAATACAACAATAAAATATTCAACCCGTTTGTCATCATTATGAAAGTACATTCCCTGAGGTTGTAGGTGGCATATAATTAAAAGAAAAAAACATAACCTAGTGGGAGAAAACATGAAAATCATAGACTTATAAAATTGAGAATAGCAGCACACTGTTAGTGCTCAGAAGACAGAGGAACACCTCCATGGTCTTGGTCTTTAATGATATATACTCTTGGGATTAAAATGATAGTAAAATAGCTGAATTAATGAGGAACTTTAGATGTGAGCTCCAGGGATACAGAGACTGCAGGAATCAGCCTGTGACCACGACAGTCAAAAGTCCCACCCAACCCAGGAAGTAGCACCTGAGCTCCTCCCAGAGATGAGCCTTCATGACCAGGGATCCATTGGCTCATTCAGGCTGCCTCCTCTTGTTGAGGACACACTTTATATGTTCAGTATTCAGGTAAGATACTCAACATTATTTTCTTGAAATCAGTCAGGGAATGAAAGGACCCCTCAGAAAGTACTTTGGAAATGAGGACAGATTTTTTGAAAATTTTATACTGGGGAAGCAGTGAGTAGAACACATGCATAAGACTTTGAGAAAACTGTACCCCATGCCACTCTTGTCAACTGTATGTCATCCTCTTAACCTCCTGCAATATACATTAAGAACTGATACTTACACAGATCCTATTCCTCCAGTCTCATACTCTCCATAGGGAGAGATCCTGCTTCCTCCACAGCAGAAGTCTACGCCTTGTCCAAAATAATGATTATTGCAAAAGATTCAGACATTTACTTAATTCTTGTGCTTATGTTGGTTACGAAGTTTTATGAATGGATTAGTTGAAAGGGCTAACATATTCAAGTTCCCCAACTGGATAACTTTAAAGAAGAATTATTTTTCCCAATGTATAGAGGAGTGACTGTTCAGAAACCAGGGTGGCCACTGCAGTGTTTCTCTAACACATTCCACATTACACAGATGCTGGTGGTCTAATAGTTTTCTCACCTTTTTGTTACTTCTTGCCACCAGATTCATCAACAACATGAAATATAGAAACCAACAACTGTATTTCAGAATTCCTTCTCCTGGACTGACATATGACCCAGCACTGCAGCCCCTCATCTTCAGCCTGTTCCTGTCCATGTACCTGGTCACCATCCTGGGAAATCTGCTCATCATCCTGGCCATCTCTGACTTCCACCTCACAACCCCCATGTACTTCTTTCTCTCCAATGTTTCCTTCAATGGCATCGTGTTTCAGCACCACCACAATCCCCAAGATGCTGCTGATCATTCCAATCACAGGATCAAAGTTTATCTTACACAGGTTCCCTCTTTCATATCTGCTTTGTCCTGGTTTTAATATTTTGGAAAATTTTCTCCTTGCAGGGATGACCTTTGACCACTATGTGGCCATTTGTCACCCTTTGAGGTACACAGACATCATGAATCCCTACCTCTATGTCTATCTTCTTCAATCCTCTCTGTTCATCAGCACTATGGATTGCCTTCCTCCACACTCTGTTGGTACTACGTCTGTCCTTCTGCACAGACCTGGAGATCCACCACTTCTTCTCTGAACTAGTGAGGTCATTGCGCGTGCTTGTTTCTGACACCCTTATTAATAACATCCTGGTATTTGTTGCACGCATGTGTATTTGCTCGTTTTCCCTCTTTCTGGGAACATTTTTTCTTACATTCACATTGTGTCCTCTATCTTGAGAATGCCCTGATCAGAAGGAAAGCATAAAGCCTTTTCCACCTGTGGATCTCATCTGTTTGTTTGTTCTTCTTGTTTTATGGGACTGGTTTTGGTGTACATTAGCTCTGCAGTGACTGACTCCCCCAGGAAGACTGCAGTTACTTCAGTGATGTTCTCTTGTGGTCACTCAGATGCTGAACCCCTTTTTCTACAACCTGAGGAACAGACAATGAAGGAGGCCTTGAGGAAGCTCATGGTAGGATAGCATTCCTCGATGATGTGTTCTTTGCTTTGGAATTGTAGAGAAAGTCGAAGTGATAGGTTTCCTATTGAGGAAGATCTCCAGAATCTATAAAGAACTCAAAAAACTCTACACCAAGAATGCAAATAATCAATCCACAAATGGGCTAAGGAAATGAATAGACACTTCACAGAGAAGATCTACAAGCAATCAACAAACATATGGAAAAATGTTCAACATCTCTAGTAATAAGAGAAATGCAAATCAGAACCACCCTAAGATTCCATCTCATCCCCAATTACAATGGCGGATTATCAAGAATACAAGCAAGTTTCAAGATGGCAGCCTAGAGGGCGGCTGCATTTCACGTTGCTCCAGGACGCAGGATTCAAAAGAGGAGATAGTGAGAGACTTGGGACCAACTCAAACCGCCGGGTGAGTCTTTCCCATTGGGGAGGCATCCCAGATGCGGCGGTAGCCCCGGGACGCAGGGAATTTGTGAAGTGGAGTTGCTCGGCGAGACGCCCCTCCCCCCGCTGGAGCGGTAAACACGGAAAACTGGGATCATCGTAGAGGCGGCGGCTCAGCACAGCCCTTGGACTCGGAGCAACCACTGGGGCTCCGGGCGGCAGCCTGAGGAGGAGCTGTGTGGTGAGCTGTTTAGACTCAGAGTAATTGCTTCTGAACACCGGGGGATTGCCCGGAGGAAGAGGAGAAGCCCAGCGGGTCGCTTGGTCTAGGAGTGACTGCATCAGAGCCACAGGCGGTTGCCAGAGGAGGAGCTGCGTGACGAGCTGTTCGGACTCAGAACGACCACTTCCAAACACCGGGGGTTGTCCGGAGGAGAGGAGAAGCTCGGCGGGTCGCTTTGTCTAGGAGTGACTGCATCAGAGCCACAGGCGGTTGCCAGAGGAGGAGATGCATCGCGAGCTGTTTGGACTCAGAACAACCGCTTCTGAACACCCGGGGGGTTGCCCAGGAAGAGGAGAAGCGCGGTGGGTCGGTTGGTCTAGGAGTGACTGCATCAGAGCCACAGTTGGTTGCCAGAGGAGGCGAGTGGTGAGTTGATTGCACTCAAAGCGACCGCTCCTGAAAACCAGTGGCCTGCCTGGAGGAGGAGCGTGGTGGGTCACTTGGTCTTGAAGCCACTGCTCCTGAACACCCGGGGGGTACCCCAAGGAGGAGGAACAGGGCGGGTCACTTGGGCTTGGAGTGAATGCATAGGGCTACAGGAGGTTGGCGGGAGGGGAGACGCGAAGTGAGTTGCTTGGGCTCCTAGTGACTACGTCAGAAACCCAGCCGCTGTCCGGAGGAGGAGGTGTGTGGCGGGTCTCTGGGTATCGGAGCTGTTGTACGGGGCTCCAGGTGGCGGCTCAGAGGAGGGCCGCATAGCCAGCAATTAGGTGTGCAGAGTAGGGTCCCAGGAGCTAGGTGGTTTCTTGCTGGAAGAGCCACACAAGAGACCCGCCTAGGGGCGGAGCGAAGTTTCCAGGACTGCGGGCAGATTATCTGGGAGAGGCAGCCTAAGGAGACTCTCCTGCGGAGGGTGAGGCTCCCAGGACAAGGAGGTAGGTCCGGGCCCCCTGGGAATGTCTTGCAGAGGAAGACAGCCCAGCCCAGGCGGTAGTTGTAGATTGAGGGGAACCTCTAGGAGGGGAACTGAACCAGCGAGACGTTCCCACTAGTGAGTCTTCCCTACCGGGAGAGGTTTTCTGAAAAGGACAGTAAAACCAGAGACACAGGCACAAACAGACCTTGCCTCAGCCCGTAGCCTAGTTCCCCTGTTGGATGGACCATTGGTCAACAAGTGGTAGACACCTCGACCCCTAGCAGGGAATATACGCCACCTGAGGGTCACCACCCTAGGAGGCAGCTTCTTCGTGGAGCTCCGCATTATCAACTTCCTCCAAGACTTCAGCTAACTGAAGGATAAGAGGGATATACTAGCAATTCTCAGGGACATTATAAGTCGATAGAGGAAATCTGCAATATCTTAATGACCACTGATTCCTGAACAATAGAGAAAACAACGGGAAGAAAATGCCCCAAACAAATCTAGATATTACTAATAGAATCCAACGGACTGCATGGCAGAAGAAATGACAGAAAGGGAGTTCAGAATGTACATAATTAAATGGATTAGGGAAGAAACGATGAGATGAAAGAGCAAATGCAGGATTGAATGATGAGATGAAAGAAGCAAATGCAGGCATTGAATGATCACACCAATCGACCAGTTAACCAGAGCCAAATTCAAGGAAGCAAAAGATCATTTCAATAAAGAGTTAGAGATATTGGAAAAAAAAAACAAACAGAAATCCTTGAAATGAAGGAAACAATAAACCAAATTAAGAACTCCATAGAAAGCATAACCAATAGGATAGAACAGCCTGGAAGACAGAACTTCAGATATTGAAGACAAATATTTAACCTCGAATACAAGTTGAACAAACAGAGAAGATGGTAAGAAATCATGAACAGAATCTCCAAGAACGATCGGATATCATGAAAAGGCCAAATTTGAGAATTATTGGGATTGAGGAAGGCTTAGAGAAACAAAACAAAGGAATGAACAATCTATTCAATGAAATAATATCAGAAAATTTCCAAATCTGAAGAATGAAATGGAAAATCAAGTCCAAGAGGCTTATAGGACTCCAATACACAAAATTACAACAGACCCACACCAAGGCACATTATAATGAAAATACCTAACATACAAATAAAGACAGAATTTTAAAGGCTGTGAGAGAAAAGAACCAAATTACATTCAGGGGGAAACCAATACGGATATCAGCAGATTTTTCAATCCAGACCCTAAAGCTAGAAGAGCCTGGAACAACATTTTTCAAGCTCTGAAAGAAAATGGATGCCAACCAAGAATCTTATACCCAGCAAAGCTTACATTCAAATTTGACGATGTAATAAAATCTTTCCATGATAAACAAAAGCTAAAGAATTTACAAAAAGAAGCCAGCATTACAGAACATTCTCGGCAAAATATTTCATGAGGAAGAATAAAAAAACAAAGAAGCAAAGGGAGGAATTATCCTAAGGAACTCACACATAAACTAGGAACCAAGATGTGTCAAAAAAAATAAATAAATAAATAAATTTTAAATATGAACCAAATGACCAGGAATACAAATCATATCTCAATAATAACCCTGAATGTTAATGAATTCATCAATCAAAAGACATAGACTGGCAGATTGGATTAAAAGAAAGATCCAACCATATGTTGCCTGCAAGAGACTCACCTCATAGAAAGAGATACCCATAGATTAAAAGTGAAAGGATGGGGGAAAACATACCATGCACATGGACTCAGCAAAAAAGCTGGAGTATCCTTCCTCATTTCAGATAATGTGGAACTTCAAGCCAACGTTAGTCAGAAGGATAAGGAACGGACATTTCATACTGCTTAAGGGAAGCATAAATCAGCAAGATATAACAATCATAAAAATCTATGCCCCAAACAGTGGCCTCATCCATGTATGTTAAACAAATCCTTGTCAATTTTAGAAACCAAATAGACCATAATACAATAATACTAGGTGATTTTAACATGCCTCTCTCACCACTGGATCAGATCTTCCACACAAAATTGAACAAAGAAACCATAGATCTCAATAACACAATCAATAATTTAGACTTAACAGGACTTTTATAGAATATATCATCCACCAAGAGCGAATACACTTTCTTCTCAGCAGCACATGGATCCTTCTCGAAAATAGACCATATATTATGCCACAAAGCTAATGTAGCAAATACAAGAAGATAGGACACTACCTTGTATTCTATCAGATCATAATGGATTGACGTTAGAAGTAAATGAAAGAGTAAAAAACAGAAACTACTCCAACACCTGGAGATTAAACAATATGCTATTATATGATGAATGCATAACAGAAGATAATAGGAAGGAAATTTAAAAATTCTTAGAGGTAAATGAGAACAAAGAACATCATATCAAAATCTCTGGGACACTATGAAAGCAGTACTTAGAGGAAGATTTATTTCATGGAGCGCATTTAGTAAAAGAAGTAAAACTCAAAAAATAAACAACCTAACACTACAGCTCAAAGCCCTAGAAAAAGAAGAACAGACCAACACCAAAAGTAGTAGAAGACAGGAAATAGTCAAACTCAGAGCTGAAATCAACGAAATTGAAACAAAAGAAACAATACAAAAATTGACAAATAAACAGTTGGTTCTTTGAAAAAATAAACAAAATTGATAAATCTTTAACCACACTAACAGAAGAGAAGACGAGAGAAAACCCAAATCACTAAAATTCTGAATGAACAAGGAAATATCACAACAGACACGACTGAAATACAAAATCATAATTAGAAGCTATTTTGAAAATCTATACTCCAACAAGATAGAAAATTCGAAGACATCAACAGGTTTCTAGAGACATATGAATTGCCTAAAATGAACGAGGAGGACATACACAATTTAAAATAGACCAATTCAAGTAATGAAATAGAAGAAGGTCATCAAAAGCCTACCAACAAAGAAAAGTCCAGGACCAGAATGGTTCTCAGCCGAGTTCTACAAAACTTTTAAAGAAGAAGCTCATTCCAATACTTCTCAAGTATTCCATAAAATAGAAGAGGAGGGAACCCTCCCAAACTCATTCTATGAAGCCAATATAACCCTGATACCTAAACCAGACAGAGACACATTGAGGAAAGAAAATTTCAGACCAATATCCTTAATGAACATCGACGCAAAAAATTCTACACAAAATTTTAGCAAAATCGCATACAAAACATATTAAAAGATAGTGCACCATGATCAAGTGGGTTTCATCCCAGGGATGAAAGGTTGGTTCAAAATCAGGAAATCAATAAATGTAATTCACCATATCAATAGACTTAAAGTCAAGAATCACATGATTATTTCGAATAGATGCAGAAAAAGTCATTGATACAAATACAGCAACCCCTTCATGCTCAAAACACTAGAAAAAATAGGGATAGTGGGAACATTCCTTAACATTGTAAAGGCCATCCTATGCTAAGCCCATGGCTAATAGTCATTCTAAATGGTGAAAAACTGAAAGCATTCCCTCTAAAAACTGGAACAAGGCAGGGATGCCCTCTTTCACCACTTCTATTCAATATTGTCCTTGAAACTCTAGCCAGAGCAATTAGACAGACCAAAGAAATTAAAGGGATCTGAATAGGAAAAGAAGAATCTCAAACTATACCCTATTTGCTGATGATATGATTGTATACTTAGAGCAACCAGGAAATTCCACCAGAAAACTTTTAGATCTCATAAGTGAATTCAGTAAAGTAGCGGGAATATAAGATCAATGCACATAAATCTAAGGCATTTTCTATACATAAGCGATGATCTTCAGAAAGAGAAATTAGGAAAAACTACCCCATTCACAATAGCTATCGAAAAAAATAAAATACTTGGGAATCAATCTCACCAAAGAGGTGAAAGACCTCTACAATGAGAAATACAGAACACTAAAGAAAGAAATTAAAGAAAACCTCAGAAGATGGAACAGATCTCCCATGTTCTTGGATAGGAAGAAATTAATATTGTCAAATGGCCATACTACCAAAAGTGCTATACAGATTCAATGCAATTCCAATTAAAATCCCAATGATGTACCTTACAGAAATAGAGCAAGAAATTATGAAATTCATCTGGAAGAATAAAAAACCCAGAATAGATAAAGCAATCCTTGGCAGAAAGAGTGAAGCAGGGGGTATCGCAATTACCAGATCTTCAACTCTCCTACAAAGCAATAGTAACAAAAAGGCATGGTATTGGTACCAAAATAGAAAGGTGGATCAATGGTACAGATAGAGGACACTGGACACAAACCCAAATAAATACAATTTTCTCATACTAGACAAAGGGGCCAAAAATATGCAATGGAGAAAAGATAGCTCTTCAACAAATGGTGCTGGGAGAATTGGAAATCATATGCAACAGAATGAAACTAAACCCATATCTCTCACCATGCACAAAACTAAACTCAAAATGGATTAAGGATCTCGGAATCAGACCAGAGACCTGCATCTTATAGAAGAAAAAGTAGGTCCAGAGCTTCAACATGTCGGCTTAGGACCAGACTTCCTCAACAGGACTCCCATAGCACAAGAAATAAAAGCAAGAATCAATAACTGGATAGATTCAAACTAAAAAGCTTTCTCTCAGCAAAGGAAAACTATCAGCAATGCAAAGAAAGAGGCCTACAGAGTGGGAGAAAATCTTTGCCAATCATACTTCAGATAGAGCACTAATCTCCAGAATCTATAAAGAATCCAAAAAACTCTACACCAAGAATGCAACTAATCCAATCGACAAATGGGCTAAGGAAATGAATAGACACTTCACAGAAGAAGATCTACAAGCAATCAACAAACATTATGGAAAAATGTTCAACATCTCTAGTAATAAGAGAAATGTCAAATCAAAACCACCCTAAGATTCCATCTCACCCCAATTAGAATGGCGATTATCAAGAATACAAGCAACAACAGGTTTTGGCGAGGATGTGGGGAGAAAGGGACACTCATACATTGCTGGTGGGGCTGCAAATTAGTGCAGCCACTCTGGAAAGCAGTGTGTAGACTCCTTAGAAAACTTGGAATGGAACCACCATTTGACCCAGCTATCCCACTCCTTGGCCTATACCCAAAGGGACAAATCAGCTATACAGAGATACAGCCACATCAATGTTCATTGCTGCTCAATTCACCATAGCCAGATTGTGGAACCAACCTAGATGCCCTTCAGTTGATGAATGGATAAAGAAACTGTGGCATATTTATACAATGGAATATTACTCCGCAATGAAGAATGATAAAATTATGGCATTTATAGGCAAATGGTCGAAATTGGAGAATATCATGCTAAGTGAGAAGTCAATCTCAAAAAAACTAAAGGACGAATGATCTCGCTGATAAGCGGATGCGGACATATAATGGGGGGTGGGACGGGCTAGCATTAGGTTTAGGGTAGGTTTAGAGCTGTGGTATATATATACAATGGAATATTACTCAGCCATAAAGAATGATAAAATTATGGCCATTGCAGGCAAATGGATGAAACTGGAGAATATTATGCTAAGTGAGATAAGCCAATCTCAAAAAACCAAAGAAATGATATCGCTAATAAGTGGATGAGGACACATAATGGGGAGTGGGAAGAGTTAGTGTTAGGGGTTAGAGTTAGGTTTAGGGAGGGGGCAATAATGGAGGAAGGAAGGACTGTATAGAGGAAAAGAGGGGTGGGAGGGTGTGGGGGGAAGGGAAAAAAATAACAGAATGAATCAAACATTACCCTATGTAAATTTATGATTACACAAATGGTATGCCTTTACGCCATGTACAAATGAGAGAAACAACATGTATCCCATTTGTGTACAATAAAAAAAAAAAAGAATACAAGGAACAACAGGTGTTGGCAAGGATGTGGGGAGAAAGGTACACTCATACATTGCTGGTGGGGCTGCAAACTAGTGTAGCCACTCTGGAAAGCAGTGTGGAGACTCCTTAGAAAACTTGGAATGGAACCACCATTTGACCCAGCTATCCCACTCCTTGGCCTATACCAAAGGATCTTAAAATCAGCATATTACAGAGATACAGCCACATCAATGTTCATAGCTGCTCAGTTCACAATAGCCAAATTGTGGAACCTAACCTAGATGTCCTTCAATTGATGAATGGATAAGAAACTGTGGTATATATATACAATGGAATATTACTCAGCCATAAAGAATGATAAAATTATGGCATTTGCAGGCAAATGGATGAAAACTGGAGAATATCATGCTAAGTGAGATAAGCCAATCTCAAAAAACCAAAGGACAAATGATAACGCTAATAAGTGGATGATGACACAATAATGGGGGCGTTAGTGTAGTGTTAGAGTTAGGGTTAGGGAGGGGGGTAAGAATGGAGGAAGGAAGGACTGTATAGAGGGAAAAGAGTGATGGGAGGGGTGGGTGGGAAGGGAAAGAATAACAGAATGAATCAAACAACATTACCCTATGTAAATTTATGATTACACAAATGGTATGCCTGTACGCCATGTACAAACAGAGAAACAACATGCATCCCATTTGTTTATAATAAAAAAATATATAAAAATAAAATAATAAAAAAAAGAAATTGAAAATTGAAAATTGAAAAATAAAGAATGCCTAATTTTTCTATCACTACATTCTTCTAAATAATAACACATTGAGTAGGTGTATTTTAGCTTTGAATGAAACCTGACTTTGCTTTATGTCTAGCTCTGTAATTTTTTTTAAAAAATTTTAATTTTTTATTTATTTTAAATTTTTACAGACTGCATTTTGATTAGTTGTTCACAAATGTGGTACATCTTTTTGTTTCTATGGTTGTACACAATGTAGATTCCCATTTGTGTAATCATAAATTTTATTTGTTCTAATTAGTTATATAAAACTGTAGCATGCATTTATACATTTTGATAGATCATATATAAATGGAGTATAATCTCACATTTTTCTGATTATACATATTGTAGAATCACATCAGTCATGCAGTCATACATGCACATGAGGCAATACTGTCTGTTTCACTCTACTATCTATCCTTCCCCTATACTCCTTCCCCCCCCTTCACTCCTCTCTACCTAATATAAAGTCTATCTCATGTAGTAATAACTTTTACCTTACTCCATTTTATTATCTATAATGTGGCATCAATTCATAGTATCGTGGTTCGAGAGGGGTGGTGAGATATTTTAAACTCAGCAAGGAAGTTGTCTTCACTATAATAAGGAAAAGAATCTCTAACATTTATAGGCTGAAAAAATAGAGTTAACTTTTATATCAAGGATATCTAAATAGAGACAGAAACAGAAACAGAGAGCAGGGCTTCATTCAGCCCTCCTGAGTTCACCCAGGACTGGTTCTCCTTGAGTTCCCCCAGTGATAGTAACAAATTCAGTGTCATATTTGGACATGATGTCAGAGGCAGAAAACTGAGAGTCCTTCCCCTTCATGTGCTGACATTTTATATTTCCACACATGAACTAGACTACATTTCTATGGTGGAGTGGATAGTGGCCCTCCAAATAAGCCCAAATCTGATCCCACTCACTCTTGCTTATTTAATATGATAAGTGGGTGAATAACACCACTATGATGAAGGGTGAAAGTAATTTTCAGAACAGGAAATTTTCCTGTTATGTTAGTGGACCCTAAATGTAAAAACGTTTCCTTATAAGATAGGCAAAGAGAGAAGACACAGAGACAAGTGGGAGGCACTGTAACCCTAGAGATGCACAGATTGCGAGTGTATGATTATTTCCTCTGCAATACTGAGATTTTCATTGGATTATGTGGTTTTGTTTTATTATATAGTCTAGGTATTTCCACTTGTTTTTATATGTTTATAGAGATATATTCAAAAATATATATCCATAGCGGTACATGTCTTCTTTTTGACTTCATTTCATTTGTGACTATAATATAACTATTGAAGGGAGGCAGAACCTAATACAGAAGGAAGCATGTCCATATGTGGGTGGTCTTGTGATGGATGTGAGCAGAAAGATGGGAGGGACATGGCGACATACTCATGGTATCTCAAAATGAGAGATCGGCCAACACCAAGTTAGGAAACGTAAGGAATTGAGTGTCTCACACCTCCATTGACTATCCCAATGACTATCTTACATTACAATTATTTCACTCTCAACAAGTGATTTCCCTGATAAGAAATTGGATTCAGTATTTGAATTCCCTCAATCTTTATACCTTAGGATGTGTCCATGCATACTTTTTCATTCTGTCTTTGAAATCCTTTCTTTTGTTTTTCAAACCTCAGCAATAGTCTAGACACTTGTCTTGGGACAGTGTGTCTTTATCATCCTAAAATTCAGCTCAGTATGCAAAAACACATGTTTAAGTTTTTTCTTAAGGTTTTTCAGATTCCTGCATATTATATTCTTTCTCTCCTGTGATTTGGAAAGAAATTGTGTGCAACATATCATAAGAATAATGATTCATTCTAATGGGATAATTGAAAGTAATGTGCTAAATAGATGGAGTTGGAGAATATCATGCTAAGTGAAATAAGCTAAACCAAAAGACTAAAAGCAGAATGTTTTCTCTGATATGTGAATGCTATCTCACAATAAGGAGTGTGGGCTAGGGAAAATAGAGTTACTTTAGATAAGGTGGAGGGGAGTGAAGGGGATAGAAAGGGATAGTAGAGTGAAATAGATCTTTTTACCTCATGTACATATATGACTGCATGACCAATGTGATCCTACAATATGTACCATCAGAAAAATGAGAAATTATACTCCTCTTATGTATGATCTATCAAAATGCACAATGTATTGTACTGTCACACATAACAAAGTAGAACAAATAAAAATAAATAAAAATTAAATAGAATTAGAAAGTAATGGCTCATGAAAACAGAAGTCATAACACTACAATTTTGAGGACGCTGCTCTAGGCCGATTTTGATGCTTCTCCATGTTCTATACTAACAATGTGTTCAGAGAGCCGGAGACCTTGAAAGCTGAGGCACATTTTTGATGCTGTGTTTCAGGAAGATATCAGGATGTCGGTGATGGATTCTTACTGACCTTCGGTGTGGATAATCCATTAGTATCATAGGTCACCTCACATGATGGAAAAGAGTGAACTCCAAAGTATGATATCATGATGTCAAATTTCAGGAATTTCTTTTTAAAAAAACAAAGATAATGAAAGTATATGATTTGCTGATAAACGGATGGAACTAGGTAATGTCATACTGAGTAATAAAAATCAGATTCTGAAAATCAAGGTTCTCATGTTTTCTCTTATATGTAGATGTTAGGGAAAAAAGGGGGGAAAAAAGGATTTCATAAAAATTTAAGAGTGCCCAATAGAGTAGAAGAAGGAATGGAGAGGGATGGAGGAGAGGATGGCTTGGGAAGGCACTGGCAAAGAAATCTAATAGTTTTGATCTTTCCATGTATCTATGTACACAATGAACCCCATTTTCACATAGAATTTTAAGGCACGAATGAAAATAACAACAAGAATAGGAGTGATATCCCTAGGTAGAGCAAATGGATCAGGGAGAATGAGGAGGGAGGGAGAGGGAACAAGACTGATCCAATCCTGTTACATGCACCTACTAATCCCATTAGATGTAACAGAAAGAAAAAGTTTTAAAAAAGAAAAGCATACAATAAACTCATTCTCTTCTTGCTTACAGCAGACCTCCTTAAGAAAGTCTCTAAAATGACTGCCTCCAGATCTTCTCCACCCATGTTTTTGTGAGGTCCAGCCAATGAGGCTGTAGCAACATTTGTAATCTGCAGGTTTATGGTTGCCCCTTACCAGTCACTGGTCAGGTCTCCACCCCTGTTCACTCCATGGACTTCTGCTGCTCAACAAGGTAGACACTGTCACAGATACATGTACCAGTGAATGATGAATGTGGTTAAATTCTTGTAGGATTTTCTGAAACTATGATGGACTCCAAGCCCATAGATCTGGGTCTAGACTCTGTTTAACTTTCAAGTTCATCCGTATTTCTCAGATAAAGAAGCTCTACATCTTTCTTTATCAATACATCTTCTCCTGGGCATTTAGTCCTCATCACCAGAAAAGAGAAACTCCTTTCTTCTTTATGGGGATAATTCCAGAGATCCTTGGCTCCTACCCATTCAACATGCTTTCTCTGAGTTCTTTGATAGTATCTGAAAAACATTAACTTATTTTTTTTCATTAAACCGTTATCTTTGTGGTCCATTCGAAGATTGGCCATTTATTAGCTCAGTGATATCTGCACAATTTATCTTGATTAACATGCTTTAAAATTTAGCAAGTTTAAAAAGGTGAAGAAGGATGCCACCTTCCCCAAAATCTTAAATAATAACCTTGAAAATTACAAATGCATACAGAATGGGTGAACATGGGGTAAAATGTTTTGAGAACACATGAAGGTATTGAAGACTTAAAGTAAAAGTTTTTAAAACAAACACTTCTCTGGAGCACCACCTCTGCTCAGAAAGTGATGGTTAAATTCCGACCACATATGCTGAGCTCATGGACATCAGAACTGTCCTGCTTTTTGGTGATTTGGTACTAAGTTATCACCTCTCTCTATTAAACCTGAATAAACATAATTTCAACACACAGTCTCTTTTTATGAAGAAAACTATGGAAACAGTTGTGACAAAATTGTAGGATATATTTTCATATTCTGAACAAGGTGTCATGGTCCTGTCTTTTTTTGACCTTCAGCAGTGATCAAGAAAATAAATTGAACTGCTCTGTGCTAAGTATAAAGAACAAAAATTAAATTTTCGTCAATATCCACTGTAGTTAAGACTATGCATATTTGTTTTTTATAATAGTTAGCTCAGATTTTTCTGTTTTATTGGTTCTTTTTTATTTTTACTGTTTTTTTTATTTTTTGTGGTTTGTGATAACAACTGGGAAAGCAAGGCTTATAGACATGAAGCAATAAGAGAATAAAATAAAATAAAGCAAAATCAAGTGCCAAAATTTCTATATAGACGCTAAATATTGTAAGAGGTCAGCCTTTGAAATCTTTTATTATTTTGTTGTTGTTTGCACAGAATGCATTTTGATTCATTGTACACAAATGGGGTACAATTTTCCAGTTCTATGATTGTGCATGTGTAATTCATACCATTTGTGTAATCCTACATGTACATAGGGTAAAGATGTCTGTCTCATTCCACCATCTTTCATACCCCGCCCCTCCTCCCTCTCATTTCCCTCTATGTAAAATAAAGTTACTCCATTCTTATCTCATGCCCACTGCCAAACACTTTAGTGGTTCTTTTTGGTTAAACAGATCATGGGACTCATTTTGGCAAAATTAGGAAGATGTGGGATATAATTTGCTCCAATCCAGTCTCCAGCATTTCCCTAATCCCTCCCCTTGTTCTCTTACCCTGTTTCCTTCCCTTGACTCAACCTATCTCTCTGCTACTTACTTTCAGTTTTTAATTTTTTTTATTGTAAACAAATGGGATACATGTTGTTTCTCTGTCTGTACATGGCGTAAAGGCATACCATTTGTGTAATCATAAATTTACATAGGGTAATGTTGTTTGATTCATTCTGTTTTTTTTTCCCTTCCCTCCCACCCCTCTTTTCCCTCTATACAGTCCTTCCTTCCTCCATTCTTGACCCCCTCCCTAACCCTAACTCTAACCCTAACACTAACCCCTCCCACCCCCCATTATGTGTCCTCATCCACTTATTAGCATTAACATTCGTCCTTTGGTTTTTTGAGATTGGCTTATCTCACTTAGCATGATATTCTCCAGTTTCATCCATTTGCCTGCAAATGCCATAATTTTACCATCCTTTATGGCAGAGTAATATTCCATTCTATATATATACCACAGTTTCTTTATCCATTCATCAATTGAAGGACATCTAGGTTGGTTCCACAATCTGGCTATTGTGAACTGAGCAGCTATGAACATTGATGTGGCTGTATCTCTGTAATATGCTGATTTTAAGTCCTTTGGGTATAGGCCAAGGAGTGGGATAGCTGGGTCAAATGGTGGTTCCATTCCAAGTTTTCTAAGGAGTCTCCACACTGCTTTTCAGAGTGGCTGTACTAGTTTGCAGCCCCACCAGCAATGTATGAGTGTCCCTTTCTCCCCACATCCTCGCCAACACCTGTTGTTGCTTGTATTCTTGATAATCGCCATTCTAATTGGGGTGAGATGGAATCTTAGGGTGGTTTTGATTTGCATTTCTCTTATTACTAGAGATGTTCAACATTATTACATATGCTTGTTGATTGCTTGTACATTTTCTTCTGTGAAGTGTCTATTCATTTCCTTAGCCCATTTGTCTATTGGATTATTTGCATTCTTGGTGTAGAGTTTTTTGAGTTCATATAGATTCTGGAGATTAGTGCTCTATCTGAAGTATGATTGGCAAAGATTTTCTCCCAATCTGTAGGCTCTTTCTTCGCATTGCTGATAGTTTCCTTTGCTGAGAGAAAGCTTTTTAGTTAGAATCTATCCCAGTTATTAATTCTTGCTTTTATTTCTTGTGCTATGGGAGTCCTGTTGAGGAAGTCTGCCAGTTTTTAAATTTTTTTTAGTTAGTTTTTTGTGGATTACATGACGATGAGATTCACTGCAGTATATTTGTGGATGTAGGTGGGAAAGTCAGGTTAGATTCATTTCACCGTGTAGTTAACATTTAAAAGGACACTATTTACACCCACATATACGGGACATATTCTCATACCTCAAACAGGAATGAGGATTCAAGATGACTTAAGTGAATAAAAGTGTTTTAGTGTTGAACTTGAAGGGGCACTGGGATTTATTATCGAGGTAGAAGCATGACATGTGCAAGGTCTGGAAAGTGGAGAGGAGAAAGAATAGTGGGGAGAGCTGAAGGGCAGACAACTGGCCTCTGGGGTCAGGAAATCAGCTATCTTGAACTCCCTGCCTCCACAGTCTTTGTCTTTAAGGACTTGCTCTCCTGGCATGAGAGTGACTGTGAAAAAGCTGCTCTAATGAGGACCTTTGGATATTGAGACCCCAGGGAAACAGCATCAGGTTTCAGCCTCTGACCTCACTCCACAGCCCTGCCCTGCTCAGGAAGCAACACCTGAGCCTCCTCCCAGACATGACCTCCCTGACCAGGATCCCCTTTATCTCTAAAGTCTGTCTGCACTTCCTGAAGGACATTTTCCATCTTCAGTATTCAGGTAAGATGTGAATTATCATTCCTCTTGAAGTCAGAAGGGAAACACAAAGCCCCCATGTTAACTCTTTAGAAATGAGGGAGGATGTGTTTTGAGAAATTCATCTTGGGGAGGCAGAGAGAAAGCATGCGCCTAAGATGATGAGAAACAAGCCTTGTGCCCTGCATGTCCACTGAATGTCACCCCCTGACACATTCTTTTATGCACTCACCTGAAGTCATACTGCGCAGTGTGATATGTCCCCTTTCCTTCAGAGCAGAAATCTTCACTTTCTCAAATGTAATGACGGTTAAAAAGCACTTTAATATTTCTTCACATTCTTATGTTGGTGTTGGGTGTATTAGTTGGAAGAATGCCATAACCAAATACCACAAACTGGTACTTAGCAACAGAATTGATTATCTCAGAGTTCTAGATTTTAATGTCCAGAGATCATTGTGGCTACAGAAGTGGTGTTCAAACATATTCCCATATTGTACTGCTGATGCGGACCTATGTATTTTCTCCACTTCATTTGCAACAGGTTTATCAACATCTTGGAAGCTAGAAATGAGATAGCTGTTTCAGAATTCCTTCCCCTGGGACTCACAAATGACCGAGCACTGCAGCCCCTCATCTTCAGCCTCTTCCTGTCTTTGTACCTGGTCACCATTCTGGGGAATCTGATCATCATCCTGGCCATCAGCTCTGATTCCCACCTCCACACACCCAAACTGTCCTTCACTGACATCTGTTTAAGCACAAGCACGAACCCAAAGAAGTTGGTGAACATCCTAACACAGAGACAGAGCATCACCTACACAATCTGCCTCACGCAGCCTGTCTTGTTTTTTGGTGGCTTGGAAAATTGTCTACTTGCAGTGATGGCCTATGACTGCTATATGGACATCTGCCATCCACTCAGGTACATAGTCACCAGGAATCCCTCCCTGTGTGGACTGCTGACACTGTTTTCATTGTAGGTTAGCATTGTAGATGGCCTGCTGCACAGTCTGATGGTGTTTGCATCTGTCCTTCTGCACAAACCTGGAGATCCCCCACTTCTTCTGTGAACTTGCTCGGATTATCAAGCTGTCCTGTTATGATACCCTCATTGACAACATCTTGATATATGTTGCAGTTTGCATATTTGCTGATTTTCCTCTCTCTGGGATCATTTTCTCTTATGTTCACATTGAGTCCTCTGTCTTGAGAATGCCCTCATCAGAAGGAAAGCATAAAGCCTTTTCCACCAGTGGATCTCACCTGTCTGTAGTCTCCTTCTTGTTGGGACAGGATTTGGAGGGTACATTAGCTCTTCAGTGACTGACTCCCTCAGAAATTCTGCTGTGGCTTCAGTTATGTACTCTGTGGTCCCTCAAATGCTGCACCCCCTTATCTACAGCCTGAGGAACAAGGACCTGAAGGAGACCTTGAGAAAAATCCATGGAAGAACAGTTTCTCATCGGTGACTGGGGGATTTTGTGTATGTGAAGTGTTCTTGCTTATCTGGAATTCCTGACTCTTTTGTCTCTACATTCTTCTAAAATGTTGAGATCACCCAAGGACCAGTTTATGTTGGTTTAAACCTTACTTTTTATTTGATCTAGCTCTGTGATATTTGACTTAGGTTTTCCATTATCCAACACAATTTCTTTGTTCAGATTTCACAGAAGTGGAGCCCAAAATAAGGGTTCTAGTTGTAGTAAATTTCTTTGTATTGCACCCTCAGAAGGTGGCACATTAGTTAAGGAGAACAGGAAAAAAATACACAGAAGAACAAGTGTGGTTATATCAGCAGAAAAGCCAACTTTCAAGCACCTGTCCAGGGTCATCATTGTTGTCTTCCACTGGTGATACTACTGTGAGACAGGGGGTTAAAATTCATAACCCAGGATGCAATTCCTTTGATCTGTTACTAGTAATTCATATCTGTTTGAGGCAAAATAGCATCAACATATGCATTGCATTTTCTGTGCAACTGGCAGAATTAAATGATATCAGTGTTTTGAGATGACTGTGATGTAGTTGAACCTCTTAAATGAAGATGAATTCTGTGCTAATAAGAAAAGAATCCTATGCTTATGATAACTCTAACAATAGAGTGACCTTCCATTCTTAGATCTTCAAAGTATGGGAATGTACTGGGACAGAGTGTAGAGCTTCATTCAATTCCTCACAAAGAGGCCTCATCCTAACACCATTCTCATTCCCGTCCACAGATCATAATGGCATGTGCAATGTCATATCTGGACATAATGCCAGAGGTGACAATCCGAGACCCTGCTACAGGTGGCTTAACTAGTAAGTCGTGGATCATGGACCAGCCATATTGTACCTCTGAAGTGGGCTGAATATTGGTCCTTGAAATATCACCAGATCCCATCCTGCTAACTTGCAATTCAATTATGGGATAAATGGTGGCTGTTACTTGTTTGGAAGAAGGGAATTTGCAGAGAAGGAGCATTTACCTGATTCAGTGGACGGACTGTGAATGTAATCCTGTCTTTCCTCATAACAGAAGCAGAGGAGACACAGCAAATGGGGTCACTGTGACCGGAGGTGGAGTTGGGCAGGTGGAGTCCCCACTTGATGCCATTGTTTGATCACCTGTGCCCCATAGACCGGTCATTTGCCTAGATGCTGATGATTTTTTTTAATCAATTCTTCAGATATCCCTCTTAATAAATATACGTACTAGTATTGAAGTTCAGGTTTAATTAGTGAAAATGATGACTTCTTGTGAGTGTGATTTCGCTTCAGAAGCAGTCATGCTCTTGGGTATAGCAGTTGTCTCTCTGCTTTCAGTGCTCTGTAGTTACATGTTATATATGATGACATTAAAATATGGGACATTTCTGGCATTGGTGAAATTCTGGTAGCTATTATTTTTTCTCTTACAATAAAGGTATTTAACAGTCACCTCTATGTCCTCTGAAGAAGTTAAAAGACAATTTTGTCTTTGGGGTAAAATTATTGGCTATAAAAGAGGAGCTTTTCACCTTTGGTTAGTTCCAAAAAGTTTTAAGTGGTTAAACCTGTTTACCCTACTATTATATATTTCTGGTGTTCCATAACTTCCCTGAAGAGGTCCTTTACCCTGATAATCTACTAGGTACAATATAGCATTCAATCAATTTACGTTTTTCTTATTATGAGATTGAGAGCTATTCTATAGATATTTATTTTCCTTTCTTGTGAGATACATGATATTTCCATTCTTCTGCTTATCATTTTAAATATCTTATTCAAAACAGTCCTTTATGTAATATCACACAGAATTATATATTATATATATTATTAGAAAGTATATATAGTGTACATTGCCTATTTATGAATGGCAAATGGGTTGCTTAGTTGTGTTTTAGTGTTTGTAGATATCTAACCATGCTTAGGTTTAACAGGGTTTTAATTTGTCAGTAAATCCCCTTTGTCTCTGCTCACTAGGTATTGATCTTGAAAAGCCTACTTGCTTCCAGAAAGCATTTTTGTATTGTCTTTTGCAACTGAAGCTGGAACCACCAGAAATTTATTTTTGCCTTTGATTTCAGGCAGGAACCTGAACTCATTTTTATCACTCAGCACACATTTCATTTGGTAGTAAATCACCACAATGCCAAATCAGCAACGAAGAAACTCTTCATGTATTTGCTGATGTTTTCCTGGCCTCTCTTTCCTGAATAATGTGATTGTCCTATCCCTAATCTGAAACACATCTTTATGATTGCAGAATACCTGTTGTCTAAAGCTAACTTTGATGTGGTCATAAGCCCTACAGCTTTTTAAAACATTTTTTTATTAGTTTTAATTAGCTACACATGACAGTATAATACATTTTTATGCATCCTACACAGCTTTTGATTTACAATCATCAAGGTGACTTTCACCAGTTCAGCTGCTTTTATTATAGTTTACAAATATCTGCAAATTCAGTGATTTAGGAGGTGGTATTTTGGAGGTAATTAGGTTTATATGAGGTCTTGTGTATAGAGCTACATGATGGGATTAACATCTGTGTAAGGAAAAGATACCAGGGCTTCCTCTCTTTGCCAAGAGAAGAGAAAGTCATGTGAAAACCATAAAGATGGTGGACTCTTGCTAGTGTTCTAGCACTTCAGATTTGGACTTTGCAAAACTCAGAAGTCTGAGACTCAGACTTAGAACATCTATTGTTCAACCTACACGGCCTCTGGTGTTTTGTTATAGCAGCCCCCAGTGACTGAGAATCACATGAGTAGAGACAAAGGCAAAATGTACGTCTTGAGGCATCCTGATATGCTATTGGGTTTCTAGTGGCAATGGGCAGATTTATTTTCCTAGCAGCTACTTACTTAATCATTCATTCAGTCCACCAAGTGTTAATGACAGTGAGTGGAGCCATGCTGTATTCTAGATTCTGATTTAACAGTGCCCACATGGAAGCAAAGCATTATGCCAGGGGACATCCCTCCATGAGGAAAGATATTGGCAGTACAACTGTGATGTGTGTGGTGGACACTCAGGTGTCACCAGGATCTCCTGTCTGGAGGATAAATTATCACCTAGCTTGCAGGAGTGCTGGTGGCAGATAGCATTTGGCTGTAAGCTCTTCCTGGGACTGTATCATGAGGGGGAGATACCGTGCTCAAGTTATGACTTTTCTCAAGGTTGCAACCCAAAACTGATCAAAGCAGAGATTTAAGACCTGGTCCACTGCATGCACCTGGAGACCAGTCTGAAGGTGCATCTCTTATAAAACTCGGCTGTACATTTGTGGGTGACCCCATTCATCTACTTGTCTGCATATACACCAATATCACACTGCTTTAATTAGTATAGATTCATGATTCAGGTGGCATGAATTCTGACTTTACTCTTTCAACTTTTTCAAAATTGTTTTGGCACTTCTATGTCTTCCATGGTCCTTTTCAACAAGAAATCTCTACCAAAAAACCTGCTTGGATTTTCACTGGGATTTTACTGAATCTACATATCAATTTAGGGGTACTTGACATTTTGACATTAGTGAATCTTCCAATCTGTGCATATATGATATGTGTCCATATTTTTAGACTTTCTTTAATTTTCTCCAGCAGTTTTTATAGCTGACAGTGTACAAATCCTTCACATATTTTTCAAATACATCCTTCAGTATTTCATATTTATGAAAAAGTTTAAAACTAATCCAACATCCATACCTGTTTGAAATAAACTAAATTCGCAAACACTCCTTAGTAAAGCAGAAAGAGGAGAAAAATTCCTCACTTTATTATTAAAATTATTAAAGTAAATTGCAAATCATAGCAATAGTTATCAGTGTGCAATAATTTTTTTTTTTTTAGGTACTGGGGATCGAACTCAAGGACTTGAGCTTGTGAGGCAGGCACTCTACCAGCTGAGCTATCTCCCCAGCCCGCTTTTTTTTTTTTGTACTGATGCAATTTTTGTTTTTGTACTGGGGATTGAACCCTGGGGATCTGAACCTCTGAGCCACACCCCAGACCTGTTCTACTTGTTGTTTGGAGTCAGGGACTAACCAAGTTGCTTAGAGCCTCACTAAGTTGCTGAGGCTGGCTTTGAACTACTGATCCTCCTGCCTCAGACTCCTGAGTCCCTGGGATTACAGGCATGCACCATCATGAACCCAGCAATAATGTGTTTTTGAGGATAAAATGAGGAAAGAGTTGGGGCTTGTCAACAATGACAAAAATCTTTATTTGATTTGATTCTTAATGTTACAGGGCATGAGCCATGCTGCTGAACTGAATTAGCCTCACAATTTTTCTCACTCGATTCTAATAATCACATCAGAAATAGGAATTTTAATGACACATCTGAAATAATAGGATCACACAGAATATGTATATCAGATCAGATTGTGTATGTATATATATATAAATATATTTATATATGTATAAAATATACCATATATGTATACATTAAATTATATATCATCTCTTTATACTAATATTATATATTTATGTATAATATAAATAAATGTTATGTACCTATATATCTATTTTCCTCTCTTTACATATATTGTACACTTTATCATATTTATATCATACAATTTATATTATATGCAATTAAATTTAATATAATTATACGTAATACATTGTATATGTAATATATAGTACATATAATATATGTAACATATATGTTATGTACTAATATATAATAAATATACTATGTATCATTACCTGCATAATATCTCAATATTTTAATATATGTATTTATAATATATTTATGTTATATATTATGTCATCATATGTTATATATAATGTTTCATACACATATATTATATTATATGTCTCATATAATCTGAGCACAAAGCTCAGAATTATTTTATAATCATATATATACACAGATGTATTGCCGATCCCTTGTATACCAAATGCTGTACTCCCAAATGATGGCCAGTCTGTATACTCTCTTGCTTGTTCTATGAAATTTCCATTGTTTTCATTCTCAGGCTCACAGAGGACTGTTTTGTTGCTTGTGGAAAACTTATGACCCTTCATCTCACCAGATTCCCCATTAACTTGTGCAACTATGTTCTACATCTAACATCTCCTCCAAGAAGTAAAGTATTCCTCCACAGAAAAAGAAGTTTCCTCATGAAGACATATTGATAAGTTCAGAGGACAGCACTGTGGGCACCTGGATGCATTCTAGACACCTGCTTTATCTAGGACAGCAGTCACCAAACACATTGACCTATTAATTTCTTTCTTCAGGGCCTCCTTCATGCCCCTGCTCCTCAGGCTGTAGGTAAAGGGGTTCAGCATCATCAGAACCACAGAGTACATCACTGAGACCTCTGCAGTCTTCCTGGGTGAGTCTGTAACTGCAGAGTAATGTACACCCCAAGATCAGGTAAGCAGCAAGAGGGGAGACCCACAGGTGAAAAACGTTTATGTTTTCTGCCAGCAAAGGAGTTTTCAAGAGAGAACAGACAATTCAAGTACAGGGGAAAATAATCCCACAGAAAGAACTGCCATCCATGTTGGCAGCCATAAAATGAACCACAATGTGATTGATCAAGGTGTCAGGTGAGCTTAGTCACTGGAGCAAGTTCACAGAGGAAGTGGGGAACTCAAGGTCTGTGCAGAAGGACAGCTGCAGCACCAGCAGAGTGTGCCATCCATAAGGGTATTGGACAGGGAGAACAGAACTAGCAAGATACCCAGGCAGGGCTCATGATGACCCTGTACCTCAGGGGTGACAAGCGATCACAGAGTAGTCACAGGCCATCACTGCAAGGAGACAAATTTCTAAACCATTGGTGATTGAAACCTTCCAACAAAACTACAAAAATAAAGTCATGAAGTCTAACAGGTTCAGAGAAGTTCTTTCCAAGATATTGTAGGTGGCTGATTTAAAAAAAAAAAAAAACGGACAAGACAAGTAAAGTGAAGAACATGTGCTCTTGAAAGCACATATGACAATAGCAACAATCTATTGATGCTCAGGGGACCCAGGCTTACCTGATAGCACTAGCAGCAGGTGTTTACAGGAATCTCCCTGCAGAACACGGGCCTCCTTCTGGGAGACACAGGAGTAGCCAGTGGCCATATGAGCACAGATCATTCGGGGACATGCTGAGACTATGTTCTCAAAAATCCAGTCTCAGCACTTGCTTTGTAAATGAGGAAGATTCTTCCACAGAGGTTGCTCAATGACAGAAACTGCTGAGGAGCTGCAGGAAAGGACAGGATAGTGTGTGTGTGTAGAACACCTGAGAATTATTACCTGGTTTTACAGAAATGTTGGCTTTGAGATGTCTGTCAGGTATCCACTCGTGCTGTCAAGTGGGAAAATGGCTATACACTTTGTGAAGTCAAGGAAGAAGTTGTTTTGAGAGACAAAAATTGGGACTCCTACCTATCATCTATCTCTCTCTCTCTCTTTCTCTATCTATCTATCTACCTACCTACCTATCATCTATCTTTCTATTTATCTATCTAATATCAGTGATAATATGTTAAAAGTACCAAGCAAATTGCAACCACTTAATGTTAATTTAATGTTTGGATAAGTGAAATATGAACCTCTTTGTACACAATAAACAATAGTTCTAATATATTCTTTGAAGTCAAAATTGTCTATTGAACATATATTTTATCTCCTTTTAAGAATTTCATCACCACATTTTCAAAATATCCCAGAATTATAACATATGCACATTATAAGTAATAATACAAGACCACAAATATAAACTATGGGTCTTATCTATTAATATTGTTGACAAAAATTGCAAATTTACAGAAAATCAATTAACCTGGGGCCATGGTACCTTTGTGATTGTAACTAAAAGGCCTTTGGGGCTTCTTTGTTGACAGAGGAAACAGTTTTGCTGATAAGGGAGTTGCAGTCATTAAGGCATGTGATGTTAGTGTAGGGATAGTTACAACAATGCCACTGTTTAGAAAGGAGGCCAGGAAACAGGAACACCCAAGTGCACTGCTTCTTTAAAGCTGAACTGGCCTCAACATAAAGGCTGGACTATTTAATGAAAGGTGCTCAGTAATGAAGATGAATGTGATTCTTTTCTTGCATCCAGGGAAAATATAAATTCCTGATGGATTCAGCATCAACTGGGAAAGGCAAGATGCAAGACTACAAATACTTTATCAGCCAAAGTAGAAGTTTCAATATCAAAAATGACTGAGTACAGGCCATGAGGGAAAATATTGACAAAATAAACCATATTAAAATGAATTAGAGTGTGACTACTAAATACCGTGGCAAGCATGCAACAGGAAGTGTTCTCCTGACGGATGAATTTGCAGTGTATATAGATGAACATAACTGCTAGTACAAGTACATAAAGAACCATTAGGAATTGATCTTGGAAAGAGAATAAGCCCAGTGGATATGTCATAAACACACACATTTCACAAAAGAGAAAAATTGTCCCTAATAAGTGGGATGACTGAATCTTAACTTGAGGGAAATGTAAATTAATTAAATTATATTTTACACCCACCAAGTTGTCAGTATAAGAAAATACGACACTAGGGATATCTAATGGAAGGTAGAGTGACTTGATCCCTTAGGAAATCTCAGTGGAAATACCCAGAAATGAAAGGTCACTCAGTCCACTAAGCCCAAAGTTCCATACCCAGAGTACAACTGTTTTATTTCCTTCACAAGACACAGAGGAGAACACTCAAGAGATAAATTCACAATAGCAGAAAAATAGATGCCAATATTTCATAAACATCAGAAGTGCTACTTATTTTATGTCAAAATGCAAAATGAAAAATATGGGAGATAAAAATGCAGGAATAAAAATGAAGATGTTAAACAGGCCTGTTTGTACCACATTGCCATTAACTAATGGGTACCTGTGAGATTATTTCCCTTTGCTCCTACATCATATTTCCATGGTCAGAACTGCATCAAGTCTTGAAAAAACTAAAACCTCATGGTGTAATTTGTAGAAATGATTTAACTTTAACAAAAGAAAATGATTTTGCTGAAAAGAATGAATGAAAACCTACTAAACAGCATAAATGGTTTTGAAAATAAGGATGTTAATAATGACAAGAAACAGAATATATTAAATTTGAACGTGGACAAGGTCAAAAATATGTGTAATAATATCTACATGGTTTCAAAAGTTCATTACAGTTCTATGAAAATGACAGGTACATGGGACAAAATTTTTCACATATAGCTGCATCAATCCAATTTCTACCTTCATGGTTACATGCCTCTTTCTTTCCTCTTTCTTCTGTAATTCAGACTGTTAATATGGAAAGAGGACTACAATGAAGATATACCCACATAATCCAGGAAAAACTCCTCCTCAGCAATCCCTCTCTTCTCAAACAAGTAACAGTACCCAATCATCATGTATGATGATAAAAAATAGTGGATCAGGTTCTGGGTGTGTGTTGAGGGTCTCCATTCAGTCTGCACAGAGATTCAGTCTGATCCATGAACATTACATACCAATTAACTCAGGAATGGCATTCAGTTTATTGTCTCTAGCATCATGTCCACGTATGACACCTGAATCTGCTGCTATCACCTGGTGCCCTAGGAAGAAAGAAAGCCCAGGAAAAGGACACCTCAAGTAGGTATGATGGAAACTCCATCAGATGGAGCATATTAATGGTAGACATTTATTTCCTTATTAGGACTGAAGGCACCTCTCATTGATGAATGATCCGAAAGCACTGATAAGGTCTAGCTAACTATGCCAACTTCAGAGACCATTATGCTTAACATGGTGGATGCTATTACCAGAAGTTGCTGCTTGGCCACTAAATAGTACATGAGAGGTGAATGGGTACCCCTTTGTCTCATAGTAAAATAAACTCTAGGATGCCACTCAAATGACACCAACCATATGCTCAGCTGGAAGGCTTTTGTAGATAGGATCACAGCTTGGCTCCAATATTATTCTGACCATCCGGTTTCTCCAACTTGTGTTTCTAAGAGTACACCAAAACAAAATGAGTTAAAATTAGAACTCTGGCTCCAGGTGTTGTTTCTGTGGAACATGAGCAAAGAATGTATACAGGAGTATAGAAATCATGGGTCAAACATCACAAAACTAGACAAAAAGAAAGGCCAGGGCTCAAGATAAAATAAAACACATCAGATTATTACTTAACCCCATCACCCTAGAAGAAAGTAGTGACAGAAGATCCAGCCATTGGGAAGATCCATCCAGCATTTGGGAAGATGTTAGAAATGCAAAATCTTGGTCTCCATTCCAGAAAGCTTCATGACACTTGCTGGGCATGAGAACTGTAAATTAATGCTTTAAGAAACCTTTGAATGCCTGTTGAATTTTGAGAGTCGGTTCAAATTTTTATTCAAAAATAAATAAAAGGCTATATGTAGCTTGTAACGGAAGAAATAAAACTGTTCCTGTTGCAGAGGAAAAAAAAAAAGAATCACTTTCTCACAGGTCCTGTGAACTGAAGTGAATATTCGTACTTTCATTTGTTACTTTCTCCATCCTTTCCTGTTCCCTTGTTTCCCCCATTTCCCTCCCTTCCTTTTATTGAAGTGAAATTTCACTGAACATCAACTCTTTTATTTACTGTGTGATGAGGTGATAATGAAACCAAGCATATAGGAAAACTTTTCAATCACAATTATTCCCCACCATTCAAAAAGTCAAGAATATAATTTAGAAATCTGCCTTCTAAAGTGGTGGTTCCATAACATTGGCTTGCTTCAGAATAACCTGAAATCTCTTTCCTTTTGCAGGTGTGTCCATTCTAGTTAGCATCCACATTTACCCATGTGGACACTTAGGCATCTGAAGGTTATATCATGGATGTGAGATCCATAGTGTGTGCTTGGCTCAGACTGGGTTTGAGCTCAGCTAGTCTTACTGCTAGAATCTTCCTTCATCCAACTCTGTTCCTTCCTCTGGAGAGTACATTCCTAATTGGTTACTCAGATAATACTATTTCCCTGTGCTACTTTCTGACTACCCTAGTCTCTTTATCACTTTCAATGTATGCCCACTTCATTTCACAAAACTAATTATTGCAGGAGAATGGCATCCCACTAGGTGGTCCTGAGAAAATATAAGAAAATGTTCTTCCACACTGAATCTCAGAAGACTCCGCCATGAAACATAAACCATGTTCTTTAGCCATTAGCTCTAAGGGAAGCTGGGTAACTCTGTCTCAGATAATCTTTCTCATCCTAAGGGAGACCTTCTGTTGGTCAACAGGTGGTAATTTGTTTTTTAAATTTCAGCTAAAAGAGAGGTTAATGAAGTACATAGATGTCTGAGAAAAGTGATGAAAATAAGATCTCCTTATACTCAGAAAAAAACAGTTTACATGATAACCCATGCTTATCACACAAGGAGGATCCTACTTGGCAGGCCACTGTCCAGTGGTGGTCTTTGTCTTCAGTGAGAGACGGAAGTGGCTATGACAGCATTTATGCCTTTGATTAATATTAGTCTCACGTACCCTGAATGTGACAGAAATTCTAGGGCAAAAATCATCAACTCTGAGAGGTTGGTGTGTTCTATTTGTATAATGTAAACTGCACTGCAGATTTGTTCATTAATCTAATTGTAAATCATTATCCAATGTACACATATATCCAAACATCATAATGTACACTTTGAATATATGCAAATTAAAATCACTTACACTTCAATGGAGCTGAAAAATAACTGGGAATGTTTACTGATAAAATGTGTGTCAAACGAATGCACCAAGTGTGGCATTTGACATATGAAAACCTTCAACTGGCATTCCCTACTGGTTTCTTTCTCTCTCTTTCTTTTTGTCTTTTCTTCCTCCCTTCCTTCCTCCCTCCCTCCCTCCCTTCATTCCTTCCTTCAAACCTTCCTTTCCACCATGCACTGCTGCACAAAGCACTTTTCATTTCTTAGAGAGAAGATTGTTTCAGGGTGATTGAGGAAGGAAAAAAAGAGAGAAAGCATCCTCAGCAGCATAAATGCAAAAATTAAGAAAGAATTGGATGGGTTGAAATGATCTCTGGGAATGTCAGTGGGTAGAAAAATAAGAGGGAAACATCCTCTCTGCCCGTGTTCACTTGGCAAAGGCATATGATGACATATAAAGAAACTAAAATGAATTTAATAATAAATGAATGAGATACATGAGTCACATTTTCAAAGCATTAACTAAGCAGCTTTAGTTACCTGGTTGACTTCAAAGTTTCACCTTGATATTGAAATTGGAAAATCTGTCCTTAGGAAACACAGACAGACTGAATGATGGAGTGGAACCCTGGTCAGGAAGACTCATCACAGGTGGAGGCTCAGGCGCTGCTTCTTGGCTGGGGCAGGGCTGTAGAGTGAGGTCTTCACAGGCTGACTCCTGCAGTGTCTGAATCTATCCCTGTCAGTGATATACCTAAAGCCCATCATCAGATCAGCTGTTTTTCTAATATTCTGATCCCAAGAGTGCAAGTCCTTGAAGACCTACTCTGCAGAAATGAGGGATTGGGGTGGTTGGTTCCTGACCCCTGAAGCCCTGCCTTGCTCCTCTCAGTTCTCTCCCTTGTTTCTCCTCAGCTGCATTGAATGGCTCTTGCTCATATAAGGTAATGTGTGGCATGTCTCTAATGCATTCCAGGGCTCCTTTTCAGTTACAAACAAAGCCATCTCTCTTTTGTTTCCCATCTCTACTTAATTAATAATTTCAAAAAGACTGATTCAATTTTGGTCCTATATGTGTGGGCATAAATAACATTTATATATATTTGCTAAGATATTGTGCTGGTCAGTTTCTAATTGCTGAAATGAATATCTGAGGTTAATAAACTGAAAAAGAAGAAAGGTTTACTCTGGTTCATAGTTTCATATGTCTGATTTCATGGCCACTTGGGCTATCACTTTGGGCCTGTGACAACACAGTATATCCTGGAGGGAATTTGTAACAGACAAGGCAACCCAGAAATGGAGAGAGAAAGACAGACCAGGGACTGGAGTTATACTATCCCATTTAAGGTCCCAGTTCTCAATGATCTAACGTCCTTCCATTAGTACCCAACTCTGGAAGGTTCTACCACTTCCCAGTAGTACCACAGGCTGGTGACTAAATATTTAGGACAGGGGACTTTGGATGACAAGTAAACTATAGCATTTTGTGATCGCACAGAGAGTATCCCTTAGTAATTTTTGAGCAATTGTTGAACTACATTTTTCCACATAATAGACAAAATGAACTCTAATATAGTCTGTTTCATCACTGCTGCTTGAAAGTTAATGGAGCGGGCTTTACATCCCTGCAGAATTTTATAAACAACATTTTGAATTCCACCCCAGTAGTTTTAAAATACATTTTTCTTAGGTGAAATTGTAGTTCTTCATTCTTTACTGATGTGTTCGCTCAAATATAAAGTCACCAAAAAGCACTAGTTGCCTCATGTGTCTATACATCAAGTTAGATTTATACAATCATTTAATAGGAATAGAGGACATCACATGTTGGTGTTATTTTTAAACTATGCTTTATTTAAGGGCTTCAAAATTTTTATGTATTTATCATTATTGTATTATATAGTTATAATTTGTTAACTTCACATATGAATTCACATTTTACATGGTATATTTTTTGAAATTTATGGGAAGGCAGCATCGTGGTGACTTTCTTCATCATGATAACCCTATTAACATTAAAGTTAGGATTAATAGACACAATGTACAAACACATTAATAGGATTACAAGCAAGTCAGTGTTCCCATGTACAACCTGAAGATTATTATAATGTGTAGATACAAGGAACAATTTCCAATACTACATAAATAAAAAAATAACAAAACCCAAACATGAGATGGTAGTGAGAAGAAAACAAAAGATTCTATAGATTGATCCCTATAAGTAAGAAAGTACTTCTTTTTTCCAGGTATCCAGGACATGATGTCCTAGGAGGTTAGTTTCCAAAAGCAGAAGTGGAGCTTCCTTATGAGGAATATGGGTGAACTTAGGAGTCCAGCCCCATGTAGACCCAGGACTGTAGACTTGTCATCAGTCAAAGTCTTGTCATCATCAAAGTTTCAGGAAAGTCTCTAAAGAAGAACTTAACTGAGCTCACGGTGGGACTGATGGATGGATCTGTGGTGTTCTCCATGTCACTAGGCAGAAGTCAGTAAAGTGAACTCAGGAGCAGTCACCCGCCTGGTGATGGATGAGGTAACAAATCTGCCAGATGAGAAATCAGGCCCCAGACCCAATGGACAGACTTCGAAAAGTCATGAGGAGAAGAACTGGGGATGCTGACAATAGAGATCCCCGTGAGGAGTCTTTTGGGGGAAATGAAGTAGATGGCCAGAGTAGTGTCAGGTCTGAGAGGGAGTTTTCTTTTTTTGTTTGTTTTTCTTTTCGTGTGGCTGGGGGTTGAACCCCAGGCCTCGCCCATCCCAGGTCAGTGCTTCAGAACGTGCCAAATCCCCCAACATGGATTTATTTTTTTTAACAGAAATTCCTATGCATTTGAAGCTCAGATGACAAACTTTGGAGTGAACCATACAAAAGCATCTAAGGTGACCTCTGATGTGTGCCAGGTGAGCAATACTGAAAGGTCAGCAAGATGGCACCACTTGTCTCCTGGGAACACCACTGGACAAAAGCCACAAGGCTTGCTTGGGTTATCAAAGTCTTTGATTCCCTGTCCACCAAAGTGTCATACAGCAAGGGGCAGCCCCAAACAGGACCCACACTGTGGAGCAGACAATAAGCTGTCTGAAGCCTGAGGTGCTCTGAGTGTTATTTAGAAGACACCTTCTTAACGATAACTTAATGATTAACACATTATCCTTAAGGTGATAAGTTGCACGCATTTTTCTGAATCAGAAGGACTATAGGGAAGAATAAATATACAGGAACTTGAAACAACTGGAGAAAATAGCAGCAAACTGTGTGTCCTAAGCTGAATCTTAGAGGGACTCAATATCCAAACACAAGAGTCAAGGTCGCTTATGTCATAGTTGCTAGGGAGAAAGTGGATTCACATGTACAGAGAAAAAGAACATGGAGCTCAGAACACCTGGGAGCCTCAATGGCCACTGTAAAGTAGGGACATAGGACAACGTGTCCATACAAATAGCTAGCACTGAATTCCTGTTGTGGTGTGGGTGATGTCCCTCACATGTGACATTGTCAGGATGGCTGACTGTGGGACTGTCCTTAGGTTGACAAACCCCTTACATTTGTCAGTTTGACCTTTGGTGATCCCTGACCCTGAGACACCCTGAGTGTGACCTTTTTTGTCCTGCCTGCGTTACTGCTCACACTGACTCAAGTGCCAGTCACACATGGATACCCCTTTCCTCTGTCCTGGATTATATGCATCCCCTTCTAGGTGACTTTAAATAACACTAGTCTAAAAAGAAATATTGGGAAGAACTAAAACAGGAGTGAAGAGAAACAAAATGTTTTAAGGATGTCTACATGTCTGTCTCCTCAATAATAGAAGTTATAACAGAGAATGTACCCTTCCAAAAATTAAAATTGTCACAAAGGAACCATTTTACATATGGTTCAAATTTGATAATTTTTAATATTATGTTTACCTGTTTCTAAAACATTTTCTTTAATCAATATGGGCTAAGCAAGTATAAGATATATGGTTTATTATCTTGGTATATTTTCACTATCAACCTTATGCAATATCATAAAATTAGCATCAATATATCTATTTTCTAAATATTACAGGTCATCTATTTAAGTTACAGAGTTTGTTATCAATATTCTTGTAGGAAATTTAAAGTTAACAGAAAAGATGAATACCTGTGGTACAAAGTATCAAAAAAGAATTGAAGTTTGTTACCAAAAGCAAACTGCTTTTAAAGGGCATGAGTTTTACAATAATGAAGACATTGACCTTGGTGTAGGGAGACAAGTAATCAATCCTATTGTTGTGACAAGAGAGTCCAGAAGAAAATCAGCACAAGGATGAACAGTTTATTTATCATTGAAATGGTGGTAAAAAAAAGAAATGTGGATTTGTTTCAACTCAGAGGCAAAGGTAAAGGAAGAACATTTCATGACAATAAACTAGAAGGTAAAACTCAAATCCTTTGTACTGAAGTAAGTACAGCTTTCATTATCAAGAATGATTGAGTTAAGATGGCGGCCCTCAGGAACACAAGCAGTAATGAATGCTGCGGAGGATGTGGGGAAAAGGCACACTGTTACTGTTGGTTAAGTTGTAAATTAGCACAACCACATGGACTTCAGTATAGAGGCTCCTCAAAAGGCTAGGATGGAATCACCAAGCAATTCACTGACACCACTCCTCAGTATTTATCCTGAAGAACTAGAGTCACTATTGTGCATACCCATGTTTACAGCAGCACAATTCATAAAAGCCAAATAATGGATCAAGCTTAGGTGTCCCTCAGTGAGTGAATGGAGAAAGAAAACCTGGTATTTATACACATGGAGTTTTAGTCAGTTGTAAAGAAGAATGAAAGTGGATGGAACTTAAGAGCATTGTGTTGAGAGAAATAAGCCAAACTCAGATAATCAGGGGTCATATTATTCCTCTTTTATGAAAAGCTGAAGGTGGTGAAGGAAAATAAACATGGGTGTGGGACTCTCATTAAAAATAAAGAAAGATCTATGTAGAGGAAATGGACCGGGTAGGGAAGAAGGAAGCTAAAGGGGAAATAATGGGGATGGTATTGACCAAATTATATTTTAATATCATGTACATGTATGAATATGTAACAGTGAATCCAACTATTATGTGTAATTACAATGCAACAATAAAAAAGTGAAGAAATCGTGTATTGAGCCCTCAAAATTAGGGAATATTGACATGATAAGCTGCCTTAAAAATGACCACCTGTGTGCAAATATTAAATGCTTCAAAACTTTTACAAAATAAGACAGACAAAATAAAAATAAATTGTCATCCACATAACTTAAAAATGTTCAAATTTCCAATTAAATATAGAACTTCTACACATTGCCAAAAGGACAAGCACCTGAATGGAAATATCTCAAACACATATTTTCCAAAATGGGAAAAGTAAGAGTCTCATATAGTATGTATAAAGACACTCCACCTCATGAAAAGAGAAGTACAAATTAACAAAGCATTATTTTACCTCACCAGACTGTGATGATGTTAAGCACCAGAATCATCCAAAGGCAGATAAGTTAGTACAGACACTTAGGAAAACTCATTTCATCTTCCAAAAGGAAAACTTACCTTTATCCCGTAAATACATCCCAAGAATAACACTATCTTACATTTCAACAGGAGAAGTAATGACAGAAAGGATTCCTGATTTTTATTGTCACCCCACATCATGTAAAAATAGGACTGAAAACCAAGGATGGAATCTCAGCCAAGACCCAGACATCTGTCGTGACCTTGAATGTTTATGAAGGACAACAAGAAAATTATGTAGTAAATTGTATGGTCACTTAGAAAGGGGTGATGACTATTTATTAGAGTTTTAAAAATAAAACTTTGAGAAAATATGTACCATCAGAAATTGCCTGCATTAATCCAATTTCTGTCTTTCTCTTTCTCTTATAAAATATTATGTTATTACAATTCATGCCTACACAGAAAATAAGGAATGAGATCATGCTTGGCAAAAATCCTCTTTCAACATGAGTAGCATTCCCCCTCTGACCATGTATGTGCATATCAACAAGTGAGGGGAAGATGAGATGGAGATATCAAATGGTGTTATCAATTTATAATACAGTTGTCCCCTGCATGACTCCAAAGTGAGTTATAGCATCAGTAGACCAAGAGAAGGACACTGTTTTTTTACATCTGTCACAATATTCCCTCCAGGCTCAATATCTGCGTCCTCTGTAACCAGCTTGGGACTCAGGAGAACAAGTCTTTGGAAGAGGCCACCTTGTGTAATTCTCAGGGTAGCTTTAATCCCTAAATTAGCACATTCCCCCTTCTGAAGACTTGTAATGAATGACATTCTCTTTCTTGACCCAGGTGTTAGAACTGGGGGTTCTTTTTCTTTGAGAATCGATTGCGTTTCACAAAGCCTCCATATCACAAAACCATCTCAAGTTACTGAGATAAATCTAATGACATGAATTTTACAAGTAATGAAACTGAGCAGGGAAGATGCCAATCTGATCACAGGGGATATATTTCTTCAGGGAAATTCTCGGTAATTAACTGAATATAAAAGATCAGTTCATTTTCTTCATAGTAGGTCAACCAGCAAAATGAAATATGTGTGGCCCTAACCTGCAGTTAGGTTGAAGATAGTCTCCATCTATGACCTTGACCTTGTGTTCATCTTTCCCTGCTTTGTTCACCTTCTAGAACTCTCCTTCCTGGAGACAAATCCACAAAATTCCAAAATAGCATTCCCCAAATCCAGTTCGGCTTCACGGAGTCCAAGCAATGAGGTAGAGGTTGGAGGTTGATATCATTTGTTAAAACATCACAGGACTGATCAAAAAGCAAATACAAGCTTAAAATGCAAGTAGAAATGCAATACACGATCCCCCTCTCACAATCACATGATCAGGGAGAATCTGCTGCACAAACAATCAAAGCATTGCTTACGGTTTGCAGGACTGTCCCCCCCTGCAGATCACCTGTTTCTAAGAGCGCATCAATGCGATGTTTGCTAAAACTAGAAGCATTCCTTCAGTCTCTGCTCCTGTGAACTCAGAGAAAAGAAATTGTCTGAAGAATTGCGTGGGATATCAGAGAACTGGACAAGAAGTCATAACAGGCTTCAAGAGAAGTTAAACAGCATCTGGTCATTAGGTTTTCCTGTCGCGTAAAAGAACACAGTTATGGAAGTACTCGGCATTCTGCCTCATCAAAAATCCTCTAACTGGACTGACTCTAGAAACATAGGAACAAAGCAAATTTCACATCATAGCTGAGAAGCTGTCCTGCCAATGAGTTTCCTCGAGGCCTCCTTCATGGCCCTGTTACTCAGGCTGTAGATAAAGGGGTTCAGCATCTGAGGGACCATGGTGTACATCACAGAGGCCACTGCAGTCTTTCTGGGGGAGTCAGTCACTGCAGAGCTCATGTATACCCCCAAACCTGTTCCATAGTATAATCAAAGTACTGACAGGTGAGACCCACAGGTGGAAAAGACTTTATACTTCCCTTGTGATGAGGGCATTCTCAAGGCGGAGGACACTATGTGAGAATAAGAGAAAATGATTCCGGAGAGAGGAACACCACCAAATATGTCAACTGAGATGTATATCAGTATGTTATTGATGACGATTTCAGAACAGGCCAGCTTGATGACCTGAGCAAGTTCACAGAAGAAGTGGGGGATCTCCAAGTCTGTGCAGAAGGACAGCTACAGCAACAGCAGCGTGTGCAGCAGAGAATCCACAGTGCTGATAGACAGAGAGACTAACACCATCAGAACACAGAGGCAGGGCTTCCTGATGACTGCATACCTCGGGGGGTGACAAATGGCCACATAGTGGTCATAGGACATCACTGCAAGGAGAGAATTTTCTAGGACTGTAAACATTATGACAAAGCAGACCTGAGAGAGGCAGCCTGTGTAGGTGATGCTCTGATCCTGTGTTTGGATGTTCACCAGCATCTTAGGAATTATGCATGTACTTAAGAACATCATTAAAGGACAAGCTGCAGAGGAAAAAGTACATGGGGGTGTGGAGGTAGGAGTCAGAGCTGACAGCCAGGGTGATGAGCAGGTTCCCCAGGATGGTGACCATGTACATGGACAGGAACAGACTGAAGATGAGGGACCTCAGTGCTAGGTCATCTGTCAGTCCCAATAGAAGACATTATGAAACAGCTGTTTAATTTCTGGGTTTCATGTTGTGAATAAATCTGATGAAAATTTGTGGGGTGAAAGAGTCAAAAGTATATAGACAGCACCAGCAGGATTTGGGAGGACTATGAATGTGAACTCTTTGTCCTCACTGCAGAATCACTGCTTATCCTATTTGGTGACAAGGACAGCATTGTTTTAATTAGCCCACCTGTATGACTTTGATATATGCTGAATTTTGAGAACCAATGCATTAAAAACAAACAAAAAAACTCATGGTTCCTAGTCATGTATTTTTCTGAGTGATATCTGAGTTATCATCATTATCCTGTGCAATTTTAACACTTTCTTCCTGAACAAGGCCTCTAGTTTTTCCCTGTGCCTTAAATACATGTCCATCTTTACTCATGAAATTAGTCACAGTGGGGAGATGGAATTCATCCAGTTGTACCTAAGAAAGGACAGGAAAACATTTTAAGTTCATAAAACTACAAGTACAGTGGTCCTTGTCTCCTTTAGCAATTAATTCTAGGGGAAGCTGAGGAAATCTATTTATAAAATCCTCTGTCTTATCCTAAGAGTGTTCTTCCCTTAATTTGATGAATGGTACACCTTTTCATTTTTAAATAGGTAAATGAGAACAAGTATATTGCACAGACATCTAAAATACAATGGTTTACAGATATTCAGAAGAATCTTATAAGGAGGCAGATGCTTCTAGGACAATCACGGTCCAGCTAGAAGCATCCTGTAGAACAGTGGTCTCTGGCCCAGGGGGCACAGAAGAAACTGTGAAGGACTTACCTACCACTTGGTGGGATCCTGCTCTCACACACTCTGAATTTGATCCAGACTCCAGCACAGCTCTGTGGATGGACACATCACCCTCTCTAGGAGCAGCCTGGGTGTTCTATTTGTCCAGTGGAAACTGCATGGGGGATTTCATCAGCTGCATTGTGGTCATCATTTTGCAGGGGTATATACATCCGACCCTCACCTTGTACACCTTGAGGGTATACAGAACTTAGTCCATCCAAATAAGTCATCCTCAGGGAGAAAAAGTATGATATGATTTTTCTCATATGTGGAAACTAGAGTGAAAAGTGGGGAAAGGGAGATAAATGCCATGAAACTTGAACAGTGACCATTAGTGTTTAGAGAAGGACTGGGAGGAAGAGGAAGCGGAAGTTGTGGGAGGTATAGGGAGTGAAATTGATCAAACTGATTTTTTATGCATGTGCCACTGTGGTACAATGAAACCACCATCGGTTTCATTTATATGCAACAATAAAAATTAAAATATAAAATGAATTAAATAATTAATGCATTACATACATGAGTCACATTTCCAAAGGATTACCTAAGTGGATTTCATTACCTTGTTGGGTTCAAGAAGAATGTTGCTCAGTAACTGACTTGGATATTAAAGGTGGAAGATGTGACCTCAGAAAGATCAGGCAGACCAAATGATTAAGTGGAACCCTGGTCAGGAGGGCTCAGTTTGGGGAGGAAGCTCAGGCCTTGTTTTCTGAATGGGGCAGGGATGCTAAATGAGGTGGCCCCACGGTGACTCCTGCAGTCTCCTTATCACTGGGCCCCAATATCCAGAGCTCCTCATTAGGCCAACAGTTTCACTCATTCTGATTCCAAGAGGGAACGTCCTCGAAGACCAACTCTGCAGAAGCCAGGGATGCGAGGTGGCTGACTCCTGAGCCCTGAGGCCATGTCTGCACTACTTAGTTCTCTGCATTTCTCTGCTCAGCTGCACTGTATGGGCCCTGTTCCCACAATAGGTGGCATCTCTCTAATGAATCCAGGGCTCCTCTTACATATTACATTACGTATTTCACTTATTCAGTATGATTTCAGGAAGTCTTATTCCATTTCATATGAGGGGCTGTATTCCATAAGTGAGCACTGATAATTTGCTAATAAATATTAGATAAGATATTGCATCAGTCAGCTTTCTATGTCTTAACCAATACTTCAGATAAATCAGTCCAAAAATAGAAAAGGTTTATTTTAACTCATTTCAGAGGTTTTACTTTATCATCATTTCTGTTGCTTTGGACTGGGATCATGCAGAACATCATAGAGGCAATGTGAGGCAGAGGAGGCCACCAGAAAACAAAAAAAACTAGAGAGGAGGGGGCTTCCCACTACCCTTCAGATGCACAGTCCCCAGTGACCTAACTACCTTCTGCTACATCCCACTGCTGAAAGGTCCTAACGCCTCCCAAGAGTTCCACAGTGTGAAGACTAAACCTTTAACACATTTACTTTTGTTGGACTGATATCCAAAATGTCACATGGTAGAAAGGCAAACACTCAGGGTGTTTTTTCTTGACCATCACTGAATATTTGTGAACTGTACACTTTCTACCCTACATTTTACAAACATTTCAATATATTTTCGTTGATCATTGGTGATGGTGAAAAACATCAACAGGCTGTCTCTCCAAGCTTATGGTTTTATGAACAACATTTTCTTGTCTCTTTTAGCCATCTAAAATATTTTATTTTATTTATTTTTTAATTTTTAAATTTTATTTGTTCTACTTAGTTGTGCATGACAGTAGAATGCATTTATACATTCTGATAGATCATACAAAAATGTTTCATTACACTTTTCTTCATATTAGGGGATTATGAGGTGAAATTATGGTTCTGCATTTCTTTTTTGACTCTCAGGTGTTTGGCTTTCTTTTTAAATTGCTGAACATAGCAGTTGGAGTCATTGTGACTTATTTGACTTGCATAGAACATGTGATCAATTTCATCTCCCAGTACCTGCTCTGCCACTTCCTTTTACCCTCCCGTGATCCTCTTTCACTACTCTTCTGGTTTCCCTTCTATTTTCATGAAGTTGTTTTTAGCTTTTTTCTTGCCAGTTTGCACCTGTGGAGGAAAATGCATGACCCTTGACTTTCTGTGTCTGGTTCATTTCACCTCACATAAAGTTCCTTACATTTCCTTGCAAATGACATAATTTCATTCTTCTTTATGTATGATTAAATTCCATTCTCTGTGTGTGTGTGTGTACTGCATTTTATTTATCCATTTTGTCCTTCACTTTAAATTTTATTTGCTTATTTTTATCTTCAGTGCATTATAGTCATACTTTATGATGGGGTTCATTGTGACATTATCATAAGTGTGTGTTACATTGTTTTCTCCGTCTTAATCCCCAATACCACTGCCTTACCTGCCTTACTCCCTCATCCCTTCTCTGATGCCCTTCTTCTACTCTATTGATCTTCCTTCTGTTTATTTATTTTTAATTGATGCATTATATTTATATATAAATTTGGAAGGCATGGGGTATATTCATACATTCACCTGGGATAACTTGGTCAACTTCATTCTCTGGTTCTTGTTTCCCCAATTCTCCTCTACTGATCCCCTTTTTATTTTTGTGAGATCCTCCTTTTTATTCCTTTTTTCTCTTCAGTTTCAACATGTGAGAGAAAGCTTTTGACCCTTGAGTTTCTGAGTCTGGCTTACTTCACTTATCATATGATCTCCTGTTCCATCCATATATCAGCAATTCTGTTTTTTTTTTTAACATGCAATTCCTTTATTACATTTTCCATCCATAATATATTAAATGGAAGAACTAGTACATGGTCAGAACAATAAAGTTTTGGGATCCAAATTGACACATTAGTTTTGGCCAAAAGTAGGTGTGATTCCTACTCCTCTGTAGAAACTAATAGAATTGAGACTATTCTTCTTTATTACTGAGTAGAACTCCATTGTGTGTGTATACCACCTTTTCTTTATCCATTCATCAAGGATGGTTCTGTAACTTGGCTATTTTGCTGCTATAAACATTGCTAAGTAGGTAGCAGCATAGTATGCTGATATTAATTATTTTGGATGACTACTGAGAAATGGGATAGCTGGATCACGTGGTGCTATGTCTAGTCTCTTGAAGAATTCCCATACTACTTCCAAATTGGTTGTACTAACCATTTTGTAGCCCCTTAAAAATATATTAATGTACCCTTTCCCCATATCACCACCAACATTTGCTTATTATTATTTGTATTCTCGATTGTTGCCAATCTCACAAGAGTGAGATGAAATGAAATCTCAATGTACACTTGATTATCATTTTCCTGATTGTTAGAGATTTTGAACATTTTTTAATGAATTTGTTGGCTATTTGTGTTTCTTTCTTTGAGAAATCTGTTTATTTTGTTTGCCTATTTACTCATTAGGTCAATTTTTTTAGTGTTTTTTTTTTTTAGTTCTTTATATACTCTACATATTAATCCCCTGTCAGAGAAGAAGCTAGCAAAGACCTTTATTTCTGTAGGCTCTCTCTTTGCATTATTAATCATTTCCTAGACTGTGAAGTAGCATTTTAATTTGATGGCATCCCGCCTATTGATTCTTGGTTTTAGTTCTTGAACTTTAGGGATCTTGTTAAAGAAGTTGGTGCCTGCATCTACATGATGGAGTGTTGACCTTGTGAGAAATTGCTTTGTAATATGTAAACTCAGTTTCAAAATTCAGGGAGTTCAAATTTATACAAAAGATCCTAACAAAAACAATATAAATAACTTGCAGAAAAATCAGTAGAGAAGAGGGAGGGAAGCAGAGGGAAAGGAGGGGGAGGGGGACATATTAGGAACCGAATTAAAGTAAATTATATTCTATGTGTGATTAGGTCAAAATGTATCCTAATGGTATATATAACTGAAAAGAATCAATAAAAATATTTCAGGGAATTACATTGGAATTTGCCTTTATTAAAAAGTTAGATTTTAATGGTCTATTCACTGTATTATCACTCTTGTTTATCTCTTGCATTTATTATCTATATTAATACATACAAGTTATATTTATAAACACATGCACATGTTAATATGTATGAATAAAAACCCCATACTCATAATGATAACTATCCATATTACTTAATATAATTTTAGAAAATATCTTGTATATTTTATTTTTGTGAAGAAAGGCAATACTTTTCCTGAGGTCGTGTTAGCTGGGGCTACAGGAATGACTGATGAAGGAGGACTAGGATCCACACAGAAGGAAGGCGTGTCCAAGTGTGGAAGGTCCTTGCAATGGACCTGGGCAGAAGGTGAATGGAAGTGAGGGACACAGCCCTGGTAGCTCACAATGCGGGATCAGCCATCATCACACTGGGAAAAGTCAGGAATTGCTCAAACAAATACCAACTAGTGAGGGCCTCATATTCAGCAAGGGACTCCCTTGCTAAGCAGTCAGTGCTAATGAAATGTTTAAAGTTCCTGAAGGGTGACAGCTGTTGAGGTATCAGGCATGCTTTGCTTGAGGCCTATTTGGTGTCAAGGTATATGTGCTGGGTATATTGTCCTCTCCCACTGCAACAACTGCCTGGACACCAACACTGGGAGACTCTGCGTTTGTCCTCCTAAGACTTGCTCTAGGACACAGTTACAAATATTGATACTTCTTCAGCTTTTAAATTCCCCATATATTCATCTTTCCTTTTATTCCTCTGTTTTGGAAAGAAAATGTGCAACCTGTCACCTTAATTCATAGAGAATGAATCTTCAAGAAATTACTGAAAACAATGTCTCACCAAAACAGTAATCATGAGTCCTAAGAAGTTGGGAACTCAGAGTGTGGTTCTTATTCAGATGCTACCCTTGGTGGATAGGACCTTTGTGGCCAGAATCCTGGAGACCTTGAGAGCTGAGTGTTCCTGTGTGACTCTATTCAGGTGGAAGTTTCTGGTGACACTTCAGATTTCATAACCTAGGACTTCGCAGAGATCACCTAAAATGGTGGTATAAGTTCACCAGTGAAGTCTGACATCTTTACTCTAAAAGTATATGAAGTTGCCCTGAAAATAAGAGGAAGTGATCTCTAGTCCCCTCAGTCTGCTCTAGCTGCAGTCTCTTCTCACTTTGTAGCAAAACTCCTCAAAGGAGATCTCTCTACTCACCATCCCTCCCTAATTGCTGAGGCTGGCTTTGAATGCAAGAACAATCCTTGCAAACAATCTTTCTGTAATCCCACTGGGATTACAGGTGTGTGCCTCTGTGCCTGGTTCAAATAATGTATCTTTAAAATTTTAAGTTCATGTAGAAACAGGAAACGAGTGATAAAACAAGTTGATAAAGATAGAGAAACATTGATGTCCTTAAATATAGAAAGAAGGTTTAAAATGGGCACTGACATGGAACTCCATCTCTGCGTCATAGAGGATAGTTGAGATCCAACCAGATTTACTAAGTGTATGGACACATCTGCCTACTATTAACTTTTGCTGGGTTTGTACTTGAATTAATCATCTTAAACTGAAGAACCTGAATCTCAGTTCACAGTTTCCTTATGTGAAGGAATGTGAATTGTGATGACATTGGCAATATTTAAGGAAGTAGATTAGAATCTGCTAGTGCCCATCAGCAGATGAATGCATCGAGAACTGTGGGACATACACACAATGGAGTTTTACTCAGCCATAAAGAAGAATGAAATCATGGAATTTGCTGGTCAACGGATGTAACTGAGAGTGAAATAGGCCAGACTCAGAAAGGATTTCTCTCATGTGGGGAAGCTAGACCAAAATAAAGAAAAAGGCAGGGGAATCCCTGAAAATAAAAGAGAGATCAGAGGAAGGAGATGCAGATGGAAGGAGGAGGGAGGAGAAAAAGGAGGACCTGCAGAATGAAATTGACCAAATTATACTATGTACACATACAAATATATCACAGTGAATTTCATTTATGTATAGCTATCAAGCACAAATTAAAACATAAAAAACTACAAATAATTAGAAAGAAAGATCAGTAGAATAGAGGATGTAGAACATGAGGAGAGAGGAGGGAAGGAAAGAAGTTCTGGGGACTTAAGTGGAGCAAATTATAAGCCAGGCATGTATGATTGTGTTAATATGAACCCCCATGTTATTTATAAGTGACTATAATGAACTAATAAAAACATAACAGAGGCCTCCAGAAAAAACAATTAAGGCTCAGGTGTCATCAATGACAATAAGAGAAACCTCTATTTTTTTTTTATTTTAAAGATTCTTAGCTCTATTTGTAGTCATGTTATTTATACCCCACATATGAAGTCTATTTCACACCTAAAAGCAAATCATGATGTCAAGATTCTTGATATCTTGAATAGATAGAGACATGCGTTTAAAGCAAAAGCAGAACTTTGCAATTTATTGGAAAATGCTATGTGCTGTGTTCTCAATGTAGAGGAGAGTAGAGCGGTGGAGAGAATTGGGTGATCTGCACCTGGCTTCTGGGTTCAGGGGACCTGCCACCTAAAAGCCTGTCTTGTGTTTTCTTTGATCTTAAGGTTATGCACCCCAGGGATCAGCAGGGCAGTAAAATTGCTAGTCTAACAAGGAGCTTTGGATATTGAGCCCCAGGGGTAGAGAGACTGCATAGAGTCAGCTTGTGGCCACCCCACCCCAAAGCCCTGCCCCAGTGGAGAAGAAACACAGGAGCCTCCTCCTAGCGATGTGATACTTCTTGACCAGGACGTGCTGACTCAATCTGTCTGCACTTCCTGAGCATGCATCGTCCATCACCAATACACAGATGAGGCATTGAGGGTCGTTCCTCTTGAAGTCGACCAGGTAACATGCAATCCCTTAGTAAATGCACTGGAAGTAAGTTTTGGTGAGATTCGTATATGCAATTCACATATTATTTAATTCAGTTTAGTTGTTATGTGCTTCATCACATAACCATGGCAAAAGAATATTGGAATGACTGATGATTCTTCACTCACTTTTCTATATGACCAGCAATCCCAGAGGGGAGTTCCTCACATAAATGCATCCCTGATAAGTGCATTTATCATATATGTTATGTTCTCTTTCTTTTTCCCTCATCTGTCCCTACCCTTTTTTTTGAGGAATGAGATGTGCCAGGTATAAATATTCATGACAGAAAAAAATAACCCAGTAAGAAATGTCTGTATGAGGGTTCCACATACTATAAACTGTGCTGATGGCTTTTGTTCCATTCATTTCTCATCATCTTCCAATTTTTCAGTTTATTGAAGCATAATTAATTGAAAAAAAATATTTCAGACACACAGTGTGAGGATCCCACATACTCATGTATTGCAAAATGATCACCACAGTCCAGCTAATGAGCATGACCATGATGCAGTTCCCGTTGTCCGTGTAGAAAATCCAGTGTTCTTGGACAGTTGGAGATTTTTACCCATTCACAAAGCATGTTCTGGAGCATGGATTAGAATGTATCCATGCCAAATATTACTTCTAGTTGTATTTGCTGTAATTGACAACCTTGATTCACCCTGTAGCGGGACCACTGGTCTACAGGGACACTCATGGTAGCACCCTAATTATATGTATCTCATAAATATGTAATAATTCTGTGTTATGAGGTCTCTGTTTTCTGAAGAACAGAGAATCATTTTTATTTCCACCTGTTTTCTTAGGAGTTTTTGCACTTCAGTCTTTCTCTCATTTAGTTGCTCTATTTTAAAAATCCTATGTTCCCATTACCTTAAGAGAAGAATCCCCTTGGGCTGAGACAAAAGCTCATGGATGGAGTTGCCCATCTCCTCTTAGAATTAATGTTAAAGGAGATGACTTGCATTTTCATAGGTCAGTCTTCCAAGCTCAAAGTGTAGAGGCAAGATTTCAGGTGGATGCATGGAACAATGCCACCCACTAATTTCATGGGGAGAAGTCAAAAAACCTTGAAGGCCAGGGAATGTCTTTAGGCTTTGCTTGCAAAAAAAATACTAAAATTACAAAGGTAAGTTAGAAGGCCAGAGTGATTATTCAGGAATGCTTGTTCTTGTTACCCAGAATCATAAGCAGAGCTTGGTCAAGATTCAGCTTCCCAGTGAGATATTCTGAGTTTGTCCCAGTCATTGTGAGCACTTGCTGGGACTTGTAGATGGGAATGATGGAGTGAGCCAATGCATCTACAATTTGTCAAGATCTTCAAGTGATTTTGAAAGACTCCAAACTTTGTGAACCATGGCTCAAGCAGACAGAGTTAATAATGTCATTGTTATCTCTTTGTTTATTCGAAGAAATAGCAAAATTCTGTTTGAAAAACCATATCCTTTTAATTATTCTCAGCACTTAGCACAATTCATGGGAAAGAACTGGTACTCAGTGGAGAGCTGTTGCTATAAAGAGAGTGAAGGGAAAAGGAAGGCTGAGCTAAAAAGAACTGTATGAGGAACGAGAAGAGGTAACTATTTAAACAGTCATTTGAGCTCAAGATATAGATGATGAAGTGTTTGTTTTTGTTGAACTGGTTCTCAAAGCTCAATATACATCAAAACCATCTGGAAGATTTGTTGAAACATAGAGTGCTAGTCCTCATGCCCAGAATTTATCACCAGTAACTCTGGAGAGGGAACAAGAGTTTACATTTTTAATACCTTTTTAACTGATATTGCTGCTGCCTTCCATTCTTGTTATCATATTTCAACAGTATGATATCCATTAGCTTATTCAACAACATGAAAGCTAGAAACATGTCCCTTTTCTCAGAATTCCTTCTACTGGGTCTGACAGATGACCTAGCACTGCAGCCCCTCATCTTCAGCCTGTTCCTGTCCATGTACTGATCACCATCCTGGGGAACCTGCTCATCATCTTGGTTGTCAGCTCTGATTCCCACCTCCACACCCCCAAGTACTTCTTTCTCTCCAACCTCTCCTTGGATGACATCTGTGTAAGCACAACCACCATCCCCCAAATACTGGTGAACATCCAGAGAAAGAGAAAGGCCATTAGTTACACAGGCTGCCTCAGCCAGGTCTGCTTTGTCCTGATTTTTGTTGGATTGGAAAACTTTCTTCTCACAGCAATGTCTTATGACCGTTATGCAGCCATCTGCCATCCCCTTAGGTACACAGCCATCATGAACTCCTGCCTGTGTGTTCTGCTGGTTCTCTTCTCCTTCTCCATCAGCACTGTGGATGCCCTGCTGCACAGTATGATGGTGTTAAGGTTGTCCTTCTGCACAGACCTGGAGATTCCCCACTTCTTCTGTGAACTTGATCAGGTCATCATGCTGGCCTGTTCTGATACCATCATCAATAACATCCTGATATATGTTACAGCTGGAATATTTGCTGGTGTTCCTCTCTTTGGGATCATTTTCTCTTATATCCTCATTGTGTCCTCTGTCTTGTAAACGCCCTCATCAGGAGGAATGTATAAGATCTTTTCCACCTGTGAGTCTCACCTGTAGTAGTAGTAGTTTCCACCTGTGAGTCTCACCTGTCTGTAGTCTCCTTGTTCTATGGGACAATTTTTGGGGTGTACATTAGCTCTGCAGTGACTGACTCACACAGAAATGCTGCAGTGGCTTCAGTGTTGTACTCTGTGGTCCCTCAGATGCTGAACCCCTTTATCTACAGCCTGAGGAACAGGGACATGAAGGATGCCTTGAGGAAACTCATGGGTAGGATCCCTTCTCTTCTATGATGTATCATTTTTTTTTCACTTGAGTTTGTAGAGTAAATTACACTTACCAGATTCATGGTGAGCCAGAATACCTGATCCTTCTATCACTACATATTTGTAAAATGCCTTAATAGGGTGGGAATATGGCTCAGTGTTGGAGCACTTGCCACTCTTGCATGAGACAGTTGGGTGGATCCCAGCACTGAAAAAATTGAAACATAAAATTAATCTGATGACTAAATAACATGATGGCTACCTGCATTTTATTTGGCTTGTATCTCAACTCCTCCTTTTGTCCAGCTCTGCAGTAATTGACATAAGACTTCAATTCTCTAAACATAATTTCTTTCGTCTAGTACCACATAATCTAACCCCGTAGCAGAGACTCTGTTTTAGCAATTCGTCTGTGGTATTCTCTAAGAAGGCACATTAGAGTGGGTAAAGAACACAAAGGAAGTACTTAAACAGAGTTGTGGTTGTATTTAGACCAAACTTCTACCAGATCATGTGAGTAGAGCCACATTCTAGAGTTATTGATATTGAAAGGCAAAGGAGTGTGTGCTCACCTTCTACGAAGTAAACACTGAGAACTGTCACTGCCAAGCCAGTCTTTCCCACGTAGTAATACCATCCACTAGACTCAGTTTTGATGTCTGTAAAACTGGAGCAATTAGATGACATCGCAGGTTTGACATGATGGTGACATTTCACAATCTCATCAATGAAGGTATTTATGACAGAAATGTTTTCCATTCGACCTTGTTAAAGGTCAAACTTAGTGGAAGAATTCCACATCTTCTTGTTAGTCTCAGCCTTATGCTTCAAAAATCAATCATGCCATTTAACAGTTACTCATTTTCAACCAGTGCTCTGTATTTGTATATTTTGTGTGATGAGCTAAAAAATAAAAAAAGGTTTTGTGATGGTGATGATGTCTGGTAATTATTTTTCTTCTCTTACAGTAAATATGCTTTAGCATTCTCCATGTGCTCTGAAGGAATTAAAAAGTGTTCCACACTTTGGGTATGATTATTGAATGTAACAGAGTAGGTTTTTATCTTTGGGGTACTTCCAATGAGCTTTTCTAAATGGTGAAATCAATTTACCTTACCATTCTTGGTATTCCACATCATCCCATGAACATAGCCTTTGTCCTGATAATCTAATGGGTAAAAAACAGCATGGAATTAATTCCTAATTGTATTACGAGATTGGCAGTCATTTAAAATATTATGGGTCATTTACTTTCCTCTTACTTGAAAAATGTCTATGATATTTCCTTTGAGATTCTTATATTTAATAGATAATTGATTCCTAGTCTTTAGAGGAATTTTCATGTTTCCTGCCTTGCTCTCACTAATGTGAAGTCCCACCAAAAACGATGTGTTCTTTTTATCAAAGGTGTTCATATGCATTTATTATTTGTCTTCTGGATAATTGTCCTTTTAATTGGAGTGAGGTGAAATTTCAGTGCAGTGTTCATTTGCATTTCCCTGATTGCTAAGGAGCTGGAAATTTTTCCATACATTTGCTGGCCATCTGTATTCTTTGAGAACTGTCTTTTTAGTTAGTGTGCCAATTTCTTGATTGTGGGAAACTGATGCACCTTAATACTGACAGGTTCCCCTTGATTGTGCTACTCTCTTTCTTTTACACTACACATCTCCAAAAAGTAAATTATTTATCCACAGCAAAATATATTTTCTCATAAAAACACATTAAAGTAGTTTACAGGACAGCCCAAGTTGGGCATTCAGATGCATTTTCACCTGTTTTATATATGATGACAATCACCAAAAAAAATTATCCTATTAATTACTTTCCTCAAGGCTTTCTTCATGCCCCCATTCCTCAGTCTGTAAGTTAAGGGCTTCAGCATGTGATAGACCAGAGTGTACATCACTGAAGCCACTGCAGTCTCCCTGGGGAATCAGTCACTGCAGAGCTAATGTACACCCCAAAAGCTGTCCCACAGAACAAGAAGACAACAGACAGCATAGACCCACAGGTGGAAAAGAATTTATAGTTTCTGCCAGCTGAGGGCATCCTCAAAAATGAGCAGACAATTCAAGTATTTGAGAAAATGACCTCAGAGAGAGAACTATCTCCCATGTTGTGGGGAGGGGGGAATGAACCACAATGTCATTGACGAGGGTGTCAGAACAGGTGAGTTTAATCATCTGAGAAAGTTCACAGAGGCAGCGGGGGATCCCCAGGTCTGTTCAGGACAGCTTCAGTACCACCAGGGTGTGGAGGAGGGCATCCACAGTGCTGATGGACAGAGAGAGAAGGACCAGCAGGGCACACAGGCAGGACTCATGAGGATTCTCTACCTTGGAGGTGACAAATGGCCACATAGTGGTACCACACCATCAATGCAAGGAGACGATTTTCCAAACCACCAATGATGGAGACTAGGCAGGCTTGGGAGGCCATTTCTGTGAATGTGATGTTCTCCTCCTGTATTTCAAGTTTTACAATAATCTTTGGAAACATGCATGATGAAAGAGATGACAGAGAAGGACAGATTGGAGGAAAAAATTATACAGAGACAGCAGGGTGGGAGTCAGAGATGAAGGCCAGGATGATGAGCAGGTTCCCCAGGATTGTGACCAAGTACATAGACAGGAACAGGCTGAAGAGGAGGGACTGCAGGTTTGGGTTCTCTGTCAGTCCCAGGAGAAGGAATTCTGAAACCATTACTCGGTTTCTGGGTTTTATGGTACTAAGGAATCCAGTGTAAAGCAGGGACGACTCTACAGTAATACAGACAATCCCTTGGTCCACAGCAGTGGTGGCATCGCCTGGGCATTTGTCAGAAATGCTGGTGTTGGAACCCAATCCTGATCTACTGATCAAAGCTCCAAGGATGAGCTCCATCCATGGCTGAACAAGCTCTCCTACAACGTGGAGAAATGCTTCTCTGGAAAAATCCCTCCATTTTGTGAACCCAAGAGATTGTTGAGATCCCTCCTCCTGTTTCTCTCTCCTTTCTCTCCCTCCCGTCCCCCTGCACATGCTCATTCTTCCCCTTGGAATGGAGCACCAACTCACACCTTTCAGCATGTGCTGGAAATGAATGCTAAGACATGGCTTTATTCTTTCAAAATTACTTTATACCTTCCAACAAAAATGTACAAAGGACCCATGATGTCTACCTCATGGTCAGGAATGTTCTTACCCTAATATTGCAGGAGGCTATGATTCTGGAAAAACAAAATGGAAGAAGAGGGAAAATGAAAGCATGTGTTCCCAAAACATGTAAGACCATAGCAACAATCTGTCGGTGCTCAGAGGACCCAGGCTCACCTGGTAACAGAAGCAGCAGGTATCCTTACTGGAAACTCCCTGAGGAACACCGTCTCCTTCTGTGAGACACAAGACTGGCCAGTGAGCATATTGAAAGGTTATGGAAAATAATATTCCTACAAGACAGCTCCCCCCAAATAATTGAGGGACAGTGAGATTTGGGAGGAGGGGAAATTAGCCAGTAATAAAACCTCTCCCAGTACCACTTTTCCCAGTAACAATAGGCCCTAAAGGTAAGGAGCAAATACTGAATGATGGGCCCTAAACTATGACCTTTCCCTATAACAAAGTAGTCCTAAATGGACTAATTGAAACTCTGAGAAACTATGGATCCCAGAGAAAGAAAATCAATGGACAAGATTTCAGTTCTCCTCTCTCAAGTTCTGATCTCCTCTCTCCCCAGATAATGAGTTTCAACTTTTTTACAACTACCTTCCTAAGTTAAAGTTCTAACCTTCATGACTAGCCCCTGACTGTCAAAACGGCAGGTTCACAGGCTCCAATGACACTATAAACACCTATACTCCTTCTGTGGGGCATGGTGTGGGGGCAAGCTCCAAACCCAAAGAATGAACCCTCCCACTCCTGTAGATGCACTTTGCTGCAGAATCAAAGAAAGCTTGCTGATAACAGATTTTCTTCCTGTCTCCTGCCTCTGTCATCTGTGGGTCATGAACTTACATATGTGAGCAGAAATCATTCAGGGTCATGCCTACACTATGCTGTCAATCAAATCCAGTTCCAGCACTTGTTCTGTAAATGAGGAAGATTCTTCCACCCTCTGGGCAGCCACAGAGGCCTCTGCTTTGTAAAACCCCTCCCCCCACTGGCTTCAATGCAGAGGAATGAATGGGTAGAAACTGGGCAGTACTGTGCTGGGCACCTGGGGCCACAGGGGCATTTCCCATTAGGAGTTTTTCCATGACAAAGCCACCTGGCTTGTTTCATCCTGGCAGGGGAGTGGGCAGTGAGGCAAAATGAGAAAAGAATAGAGAATGTGCTTAGCAATGTGTAATGAGACAAGAAAAATAATAAGAATTGCTGTAGTCATGTGTTATGTAGTGATGATAAGTGGTATTTGGTATTTGCCTGAACTTGTCAAGATGACGGGTGTGTGGCAGGCTGATATTCCTGAACAATGTCCATAAGAACCCTTGTCTATGAGACCAGAACATGACTAGACTAAAATCACTACTTAAACCCCTGGACTATTGGAGCAAGTGGTCAGCAGCACCATGACCAGAGGATCCCAAGTCTGTTCACTTGACTCCCCTGACCCCTGTCAACACCATAGCTGATTGCTTATCAACCAATGTCACTGAGCCTGGATGAATAACCACCGCCCCAGCAACCACGACTGCCATCCTGAACATCCAGCCTCCAGATGCATCAGACAATCTGAGGACATCTGAGGACATCCTAGGAGCTGAGATTGGCTACGGCTGAGAAGAATCTCTTTGATCTTATTGACTGACTTCTTGGCTAAGAGGCATTGCATTGAGTAAGTCCATGGGGATGGGACTCTAGGTGAATAGGAGGGTGAATTTTTAATGTATTTGTTACTTAATATTATTAAGAATGTTAAGTTGACTTGCTATTACTAGGAATGTTAAGTTGAGTGTGTATTGCATGAATAAAATCCACTCGTTGGAACCAAACTCCATTCCTCTTTACTCATTGCTGAAGACACAATGTTACTGCATATTTTAGGGACAACGAGTTCCATGTGATGAAATTTCCCTTGGGAGAGTCACTTACAGAGGAAAAAGACACGAAGCTGATAGAAAAGAACATCAGCATTTGGTAATTCCAGCAATTGGTAAGTAGTGGTGTCTTTTAAAGTTATTATTGCATTGTTTCTGCTCTTATTATTATCTAAAATGTTTCATAGTTTTATAAAGAGGAGCAGTTAGACCAGGTGGGTAACCTTCTGAGGCTGTGCATGTCTGCACTTCCTCCCCTGCATCCTCAAAGCAGCAAACAGAGACACCACCAAAGTCACCCATGAGATGCATGGGGGGGTGATAAAAAGAACATGAAGCTGACCAGTGCCTGCCTGTCCCCTCTGCCCCTCAAGGATGCAAGTGGATGTCAGAGAAATTTGTCACACTCATCCTCTTTGAAAAGAGGATTATGCTCTGGAACAAAATGGCTCTGGCATCATATAGACAGAGTAGAACAGCACGTGAAGGGGCTGCACTAAGTGGTTTTATAAAGGTACCAGAGCTGTCACAATGGTGCAGAATAAGAATAGTCAATGGTCAGGCATGCTGAGTACAGGGCCCCAAGGAAGGTCTTGTTCAAATGCAAAGACCACAGCATGAGGCTAACCCCATTTGGTTAACAGGAAGGAACAGGAATGGGCCCCATCATGGCCTTTCCTCAAATGTGAAGAAAACTCCATGAATCTAACCTGTAGAGACATTCCCACCAACTGCTTTGTCCCAGAGGCAGGGGGAATGGAAGTGGAAGTGAACCTCATTCTGAGTGAAGGATTCAAACGCAGAGCCTGTGGAACACAGTTATTCTTCAATACCTGTTAACGTGGATTTTATTCGAAGTTCATATCCTGAAAATATATAAACTGTTGGTTTAGCACACCAAAATGGGTATGCTGTCTTCTCTTACCACTTAAATAAATCCCACTGTTTACTCAGGCCTTCTGTTATTGTCCTTGGATTATTTTCCTTCACATTTGTGAGACAAGCACAAAGAAGCAAACTGGTAAGGCCTGCAGCCTGCCAAACTCCCACAGCTAAAAAGAAGCAGGAAATCTGATTTCATCTCACACTCTGGTCTCAGGGTACAGTTAGACAGGTTCTCTTGGAAGACTTGGTATAGCTGTTCTTCTGCATCTGTCTTCCTCATAGCTTAACCATGATGAAACTATAGTGGACACCTGCCCTGTTTCCAAAGCATTGCCCGAGTGAACTTGTTTTCCATGGCTGACATGACTGTGGAGGGATGCTCGACATATCAAACTCGGAATTGAGGACAGGCTGTTAGTGCAGAATAGGAAATCTGGTCAAATTGAGGAATGGAGGCCATCAGAGTGTGGGAAGTTGGAGACTGCCCCTGGGAGTTTGGAATGTCAGTTTCTCCAGAGCCCTTTTGGTCACCAAGGTTACCTGCAGAACAACCCCTCCCAAAATGCTGCAGGCAGGGAATTGCTATTTGAAGCCTCTGGGTCCCTACCTGAATCTCCATTTGGTCCTTCCCCCTGCCATCTGCTGCTCAGCCTTTTTGCTATGTCATGAGCCACTCCTGGGACCTAGTCATGTAGGCAGGAAGGAGAGAGATAAGGAGGTAAAGAACAGAACAAAGGAAACCATAGTCTCTAAAAGATGTAGGGTGTGCTCACTTCTTGGGATACTAGTATATGAGTCATGGTCCCCTTCTCCCTCCTGGGAGAAGTCTGTGTTATTAAGTTTAAATAAAACCTGCATAGTTCACCTCCCGTGGCATGCTTCTCTAATGTTCAGACTTCAACATTTGAGAAAGCAGAACTCGTCTCCAGTAAACAGCAGTATCAATCCCTCCTGGATGTTGGATGGACACAGATCTGTCCTCAGGAAAAACAGAGAGACCAGATTTTAACAGTGGTCACCTCTTGCTTTGAATGTAGCCCTTGCTGCTCAGCTCTGAGCCTTATTATAAAAGGGACATGCTTTTTCTCTCTTGTCTCTCTCTCCCCCTCACTAACCTGGAGGCAGGGAACAAAATTACTTTTCTTCCCCATCTGATTAATCTGTCCTTGAGCACACATCCACCACAGGAAGGAGATGTTGTCAGAAGGTCTAGGAAGTAAGGGTCTCCCAAATTAACAAGTGAATTTCAGCACACAATCATGGTGCACCTGTGTAATGAGACAAGGAAATAATAGGAATTGCTATCGTTGTGAGTTATGCAGTAATAATAAACTGTGTTTGCTATTTGCCTGAACTTGGAAAACTAAAATAAAGGCACCTGGTGACAAACTTGATGTGTGGCAGGATGACTCTCCTGAACAATGCTGATATGAAACCTTATCTATGATTTGAGTGGTGTCTCCTAGTCTATTCGTCTTCTGGTCTTTATCAATGAAGACCAGAGCATGACTTGGCTGAAAATTCCTACTTAATCCCCTGGACATTTGTAGCAAACTGTCAGCAGCACCGTGACCAGAGGACTCCATGTTTGTCTGTCTTTTGACTGCCCTGGCTGCTGTCCACTCCATCACTGATTGTTGATTGACCATTCTCACTGAGGCCATATGACTGACCAATTTTCCCACAGTTACCACTGCCACCCAGCCTCTGGCTTATCAGACACCTGAGGACATCTGAAGACATCCAAGGAGCTGAGAAAGGCTACAGCTGAGATGAATCCCCTCAGTCTTGCTGACTGACTTCTTGGCTAAGAGACATTGCATGGGGTAATTCTACGGGGATTGGACTGTAGGTGAACAAGGGAGTGAATCTTCAATGTATTTGTGACTTGCTATTATTAGGAATGTTAAATTCAGTGTGCATTGCATGAATAAAATCCACTTGTTTGAACCAAACTTGTTTCCTCTCTCACTCACTGCTTACAACAACCTAGTACCCATGTCATGGCTCTCCTGTAATGCAGCCTCTAACGAGTTTCTTTAAAAGGCCCTCTTCCCTGGGAGATGGACAGAACCATAGCCCTTGGGACTGGAATCCCAAGTGCAAAGCAACAAGCCTTCTTTTTCCTTTTTTTCAAAACCCCATCCTCATTATTAAATTGGCATGAATTGACATTGTGTTCAAGGACCAAATTTTCAGTAGCATTAATGCCATGTATGTTATAGGACATTTGTATTTAAGGAATCCTATTAGACATCCACATGAGGTCATCCAGGCAGCTGAATATACAGTCCCAAAATTCAAGGTAGGGTTTCTCTGTGGAGACAAGAGTTGGAATTCTCAGAGTGTGGATGATCTTAAAAGCCAAGAGGCAGAAGCTACTATAAAGGAGGGAAGAAGGCAGAACAGAGAAGGGGACCTAACTCTGAGTCTGGAGGCTGACCAGTGTTTGCAGTCTGGGGAGATGAGATGTGTGTCAGAGTGACACTGCTGGTGATGGGAATCCATCAGGACCAAGTTCTGATTCCCAGATGTGAAGATTGAACACCCAAGAAACCAAGGCAAACCTAGAAAGCAAGTTTTGTTTAAAGGATAGAAATGAGTCAGACTTCTCCTCAGAGAAGGGGCCACAGAGCTGGGTGTCCAAAGAAGTGGAGGTGTCTTGTCCCTCGTACACATTTTAGATATTATTTGTTCTTGTGTTCTTCTTCTCCTCTTATATTGCTTCTTTCCTGTTCCCATCCTACATGTGTGACAAAAGGGTGGACCAAAATGTGAAGGTGGAGTGTGTTAGGGCTCTAGGCCAAAGTTACTCCCTTACTTGCCCACCCAGGCATGACCTTCCCAGTAGGTCCACCCCGAAAGAGTCGCTCACCCCAGAGAAGATGTCAAGTAACAGTCACAGGGCCAGACTGGTTATTGTTTAACTACTCCATTGTACATGACTATGTAGTTTGGAAGATTTTACTGCAGGCTGCTGCTTCTTGAAGAGGGGCAGTCTGACAGATTCTCTCTGTCAATAAACCTTGACTTGAACTGAGAGCTGTGTCTCTTGTGGATATTTGCACCAGTTACCCTAACAGAGTGATCCAGGCAGGAAGTTAGCACCTCTGGAGGCATTAATTGACAACTCCTCAAACTCCCTGCAAGGAGGAACAATCCTGGGGTAGTTTTCCTTAGCAACAGGTTGAAGGAGGACAGGGAAGGGCTTTGGAGAAATCAGCATTTGATTTCCTTTCCTTTCCCACCAGACCCCACCTTCTAGATTGGACCTAATTATTTATTATCTATATCAACTACCTTTGTCCAGGCTTCAAAAGAAGACTCATAAATAATCTACACTGATGTAGAGTGAATCCAAATAACATATGACACTGAAGAACAAGTGGAGAACAAACACAGTCAGAGCTGCTGTCCAGAAGATGAAGTGAAGGACCAAAAGTTAACCCTGGACTGAATGAGGGAGAGACTATTGGTGACTCCTCAGGAGAAATCCTAAGATTTGCTGGAGCAAATTCTGGTTAGATTGACCTCAAAAGAATATGGTTAAATAAAAACTGGAGAGGGTAATTGTAGAGATTTCTTTAGGGGAGGGTTAGGGATGTAGTTCACTAGGAGAGCATGTGGCTAGCATGCACAAGGCCCTGGGTTTAATCCTCAGTAATGCAACAAAAAACAAACAAAAAGTGGAAATTTGGGGGGATATATTGTAAAAGAAGCAGAAATAAGATTGCAGCTTAAGCAGGATGTGAGGTCCATAGATGCATTGTGATTGACACTGTTGTTTTTAAGATTGGTGAATTCAAACCTATTTGGATACTTTTGAAAACAACTGATCAAAGGAGAAATGATACAGGAGGAGGAACAAGGGCATAACCTGACTCATGTCCTGAGGGAGCAGGGGTTGTAGTTCTACTGAAACTTGTTTAGGTGCAAATACAACTTATTACTTTCTTCTCAAGGAGAAATAGGACAAAACTGTCTGGAAAACATAAGACAAGAAAAGTTTTGAAGGTATATTAACCATTTCACAGGGAGTTTCCGCCAAGATTTAATGGAAGAGTTAATCTCAAACTTAAGGGAAAAATGTTAGGATGTATGAGGGAGTGATAAATCTCTGTCTCTATCACTGGTTGAGTTGATCTCAGAAAAACGTGGGAAGAGAAGAAACAGGGAGAAAGTGAAGAGAGATCACCATGACAGTTTTACACCAAAGGAATAGGAAAAATGAGGCTATAGCTAAATAAGATGTGGGTTCAGAGAGAATTTTTAAAGATAAATTCAAATACATCAAATACTGCTGGAAATGCACTAATGAAATGGAAAATTATTCCTGGAGAAAGGAGTTGACAGAGTCTCCAGAGCTATATTCTACAGTAGGCAAGAATGAAGGAGTGCTCTACACAGGTGGAAGTGTTTATTTTGATAAAGTGCATGTAAGATGGTACCAATTCTCTGTCTCACTCTAAAAAAAAGAAAGAAAGAAGAGAAGAGAAATGAAGAGGTGTAGATATCTCTATGATTAGGCAAGTGATCTATCAGGGAGATATATATCCACTCCTCTTCTAGTCATTTTTAAGGCCACCACATATGGATACCTAAATCACTAAAAATGAACACAACAAAGAAGTAACCCAGAATAAGAACACTTATGAAAAATTACAGAAAATGATTTCTAGCAAAAAATAAAGAGGAATGAAGCATTCTGTCATTTTTTTTTAACTGCAGGAATGCAAGTCTGGTCGATTCTCTATGGAAACATATCATTCACTTCTGACACTCATCAGGCCTATTTTCAACTGTTAATTTCTCCATGTACCTTCTCCTTGCCTTCTTATGTACAAGAGCATAATACAGTGCTGCTGAGTTAGTCAACTTTACATGGCTACAACAAAATACCTGAAAATATCAACTTAAAGGAGAAAGGTTTATTTTGACTCATACTTTCAGATGTTTCAGTTCCGGGTCAGGTGGTCCCATTGCTTTAAGCCTGTAGCCAGAAAGAAACATCATGGTGGAAGGTTGTCGCAGAGGTAACTATTAACCTCATGGCACACAGGAAGCAAAGTAAGAGAGAGTATGGGACTGGGGACAGGATGTAGTCCCCAAGTGTATGCCCCCAAGTGCCTACTCTCTTCACCTGGGTCCCATCTCCTATAGTTCCCATAGCCAAGCCAAAATAAGAATTCAAATACAAAAGGCAATAGTGGATAATATGAAGGGATTCAAGTGCTAGGGAGGCAGGATGGGAAAGGGAAGGGATGGTTTAATGAAATTGATGAAAATATGCTAGGTGCATGTATGAACATATCAAAATTAATTCCACTTTAAGGCAAAACTATAAACCACCAATTAAAAACAATAAATAAATAGAAGGTACCAGTGGAGTAGAGAAAGGGGACCAAAAGGAGGGAGAGAGAAGGAGAAGGGGAAGTACTAGAGATTGAAATGGAAACAAGTTATATACATTTATAAATACATCAAAATTAACCTTACTATTATCCACTATTAGATATGACCATAGTTCAGTTTTATTTATGTATGATCTATCAAAATGCAAAAATGTATTTCCCGGTCATGTACAACAAATTAGAACTAATTAAAAATTCAAAAATAAAAGAAGAATAAAATAACAACAACAACAACAACAACAACAACAACAAAACACCCAAGAAACATCTATCAATAGAACCTTTGGGGGAATACTCATATCCAAACCATGAGTTCTGCATATTAGTTTCCCTCATTGGTTGTGTTGTTCTCTATTCATGGTTGAACGTGAGTTTCAGTCAACAGGGCTGCTGCTGCAATACAGGCTGGGTATGTGGACCAATGCAGTCAATTTCTGACAGGCTGGAGGTGCAAAGTCTAGATCATGGTGCCAGAAATCTAGACCCTGGTGATGACCCTCTTGGTACTTTGCAGGTGGACCCCTCCTGGATGAGTTTTCCCTTGGCAGAGAGAGTGAGCTCTGGCATCTATGCTCTCCTTCGCAGGGTACTGATCCCATCCTTAGAGGTCCATCTGCATGACCTCACATAAACTAATTGCCTGCACATGTCCTCCTCCCAATAACACTGTGGTTGGGAGAAATGGTAAATTATCAGGAAAGCAGCTAACCTGTGGTGTAGACACCTTCATGGTTATGAACTTTACAAATCTAGGTCTTGTTTATCCCACAGCTACCTTAACTTTATCCTGTTGCTGGGCCATAAACATCAAAACATGGAATATTGGAGCAGGAAAGCCACAACAATCCTATTGTTCAGAAAAGAGTCCAGAGAACCAGCAACACATAGATGAACCATTTCTTTATTTCTGAACTGGTTTTAGCCACAACGAGTGGGCTATCAAAAAAGTGCTAAGAAACAAACATGATTGATTCCTGTCTCGCATTTAAGGTAAAATAAATTTCATGCAGTCTCAGACTCAATTGCAAAGGAAAGATTAAAACTAATTTCTAGGGGTTCAATAACGAGACCTAATAAACTCAGACCTGATGAACTCAGATATACACCCAAATGGAACCATGTCAAAGTTGTGCATCTGTATCCTCTTCTCAATACTAGGATGTGGGTGAAACAGAGACACATGAGAAATTAGTTAATTATTATCATAAGTAAAATTTAAATATTACCAGCCTAAGGACCTGAAAAAGCTATTCTGAGTCCATTTAAAAATGAGATAAATAGGGGAAGGGATATGGGGGTAGTAATTATAGGGTGAAGCAAATATTATTACCTCATGTACATCTACAACTGCATGACTGATATGATCCTACAATATGTATAATCAGAAAAATGAGAGATTATGCTCTATTTATGTATGATGTATCAAAATGTATGAATATATTCTATTGTCATATACAACTTCTTTGAACAAATAAAATTAAATTTTTGTTAATTTATCTTTTAATTTTTTTACAGACTGCATTTTGATTCATTGTACACAAATGGGGTATATCATTCCATTTCTATAGTTGTACACAATGTAGATTCATACCATTTATGTAATCATACCTGTACATAGGGTAATGATGTCTTTCTCATTCCACCTTTTTTCATACCCGCTCCCTCTCATTTCCTTCTACACAATCTAAATTTCCCCCATTCTCTCACTCAAAAAATAGATAAACAACTCCATTGAAATATCATGAGCTGACACAGGAAAAGAGAGACAATCAAAGGCCATGTTATATTTAAAATGGCTCTAAAACTCTTAACAAGAGAAAATTCATTAACTACAAGCTGTTTTACACACATTTTATTGTCAGAATTAATGAAAATATTGATGGGAGGCTGGGTAATTCCAGGGTGTCTAATGGCAAGGCAAGTCATTCGACCACTGTGGAAAGTTCTGGAAGCCACCAACTTGGCAAGCCAGAAATTCCATTCAAGATACCAAACCACCTTGTATTTCCTTCAGGAGATGTGAGGGAAATGTACAAACAGCTTTATCACAGAGGCAGAAATAAAGTTACCAAGATTTCACCAACATCATTACTTTAAACTCACCCTACACAAATTTAAAATGCAGAACTTAAAAATAAAAGGATGCCTGCTCAAACAAAGGAATTGTGATTGATCCTGAAGCACATGGATCAGAACAACAGAAGACATGGAGTTCATTCATTAAGGGTGAACTTCGGCAATTTAAAAAACCACACGCTTATGTAAAATACTGTATGGGGCTATCTCCAGGGGTGATAAAAATGTTTTGAAGTTCTGTGAAAATGCATTTCAAAGGGTGGAATTTGTCAAACACAGAGTGTCAATGCAAGCTCTACCACATGGTTAAAATGCTACCTCCTTTCCTTGGTGTCTTCTCCCCTTCAGTCTGAATTATATGGAAACGTAGTCAAACTCTGCATGCACCAAGATAATCCAAGAGAAGACTTTCCTCTGCACATACCCACTCCTAAACAGACAACTTTCACGCATTTATTATGTAAGAATCCACCTATTAGTGGGATAGGGTCTGGACATATTTTGAAGACCACCATTCAGTCCTCTATGAAGATGACATACTGCTTGATCCAGGAAAGTGAGCTTAATGGACCAAAAAGAGGACCATTTGTTTTCTGCCTCTGCCATCAAGTCAGGGTGTGCAATCATGCTGGCTTGGAGGAGAGTCAGCCCTGGAATCATCCATCTCTTGAAAGACTGACAGAAGCCCTGCTCTCTTTTCTAACACAACCCAGGTCTCTGAAGCCATTGGGGGAAAAAAATGCCTCTACCAGTTTGAGTGTGTTTGTACTAGAATTTCCTTTTCATATTAGGATTGAGGACAGATTCACTGATGATTTTCTCGTATTTACTGGATGGGGCATGAGGGCCACGTCTCTGCCTCTCAGTGCTGGTAGGTCAGAATACAATTCTAGTGGCTCTAACAACATGATCAGGTAGAAATTGTTGACTCTATATAAGACAGCTTTGTTGAATGCTTTATTTTGTCATTCCCCTTCTCTAATTTGTAGCCTTCTGACAGATTTTGAGGGAAAAATGGCTAAGATAGAATGTCTGCTTCAGGCTTAGATATGTGCAACCAGAGTAGAGAGCTTATAGACAACTGAAATTGCATGTCAAATTTTACAGAGGCAACAAAATATAAATCAGTTTTCAAGACACATTAGAAAAATGTAGTAAAATTAAGATCAGGTACTCTCACTCACCGTGAATCCCAACACTTTGACTCATTTTAGATATCAGAATTGAAAGCAAATGATATATCAAAGATGGGGATCTGTCTTAACCATGGTTTCCTCAAGGCCTCCTTCTTGACCCAGTTCCTAAGGCTGCAGACAAAGGGGTTCAGCATTGGAGGGTCCACAGTGTACATCACAGAAGCAACTGCAGTTTTCCTGGGGGAGTCAGTAACTAGAGAGTTAATAAAAAGATATTCCATAAAACAAGGAGACAACAGACAGGTGAGACCCACAGGTAGAAAAGACCTTATACTTTCTTTCTGATGAGGGCATTCTCAAGACAGAGGACGCAATATGAGTATAAGATAAAATGATTCCAGAGAGGGGAACACCACCAAATATGCAAACTGCAAGATATATCAGTATATAATTGATGAGAGCATCACAACAGGCCATTGGATGACCTGAGCAAGTTCACAGAAGTGGGGGATCTCCAGGTTTGTGCAGAAGGACAGACTTACCATCATCAGACTGTGCAACAGGCCATCCACAATGCTAATGGACAAGGACAAGAGAATCAGCAGGACACAAAAGTGGGGATTCATGATGACGAAATACCTGAGTGGACAGCAGATGGCCACATAGTGGTCATAAGCCATTACAGCAAGGAGAGTGCTTTCCAATGCAGTAAAAATCAGGACAAAGCCAATCTGCCTCAGGCAGCCTGTGTAACCGATGGTCTTACTCTGTCTCTGAATATTTACCAGCATCTTGGGGATTGTGGTGGTGCTGAAACACATGTCAGAGAAGGACAGGTTGGAGAGGAGGAAGTACATGGGGGTGCGGAGGTGGGAGTAAGAGCTGACAGTCAGGATGTTGAGCAGGTTCCCAAGCACTGTGACCAGGTACATGGACAGGAACAGAGTAAAGATGATACGCTGCAGGGCCGGATCATCTGTCAGTCCCAAGACAAGGAATTCTGAAACAGCTGTTTGGTTTCTGGTTTCCATGCTATTGATGAATCTAGTATAAAAGGTGGGTAATATCACAATATAATGAGAAAATCAGCATTTATAATATGTTACCAGGTAATGGTGTTATTGCTATGGATCCAAGCACTCTTGTAAGATCTTAAAAATACTGATAATTATAACCCACTCAAGATTTACCAAACCTCTGAAGTGAAGATGAATGTTAGATGTTCCAACAGGATCTTTCACTGATTCTAAAATTTGAGAATTGCGACCATATGAAACTCTTCTTTATGTTGAACCCCAGTGAATATTGAACTCTTTCTGTGCTCATTTCTCCTTCCATAGTTTCTCTCCCTGAATTTCTTTCCTGTACACTCTTATTCTACCAAGTTACTATTGAGTAGGTACAGCAGAAAATCAGCATTTGTTAACTCTGGAGAAGGACAAATGACAGTATTATAAAATTATTATAGTGTTTCTGTGATCATTATAACTTAAATATTCTATAGTTTTATAAAGGAGAACTGGCAGGCAAGGGAGGTGATCTACTGTGCCTGTCTAGTCTATACTTCCTTCCACAAAGTCCTCACATCTAGTAAACAGAGATGGCACCAAAGTTCTTCTGCACAGAGATGCATGTGTAGGTGATGGAAAGATAAGGTGGAGCTGACCAACACTTCCCATGCCCTGCACAAGGATGCAGACACAGGATTGTCCAGGTATGATGGCCTTTGAATAACCCTAACTGGATGATGACTCAGTTCATGTTGGTAAGAATGGATATACTGATAACTGACTGATTCTGGATATATATTGGTGGAAAGGACAGCAGGTTTTTCTGAGCAATTGTGTATAGGGTATAAAGAAAAAGAGAAATAAGAGATGATACTCAATGACAGGAAATCCTCAGTACATGCAAAAATTTAATTACCATGAACTGTAGCATGGAATATATGCATGCATAGAATATTTCAGGATTAATAACATATTTTAATGGCAATGTTAAATTTGATATGTCTATTAAGAATCCATGTGGGGATGCCAAGAGGGCATTTGGATATGCATATTTTGAATTCAAAGGAACCATTGTTTCGAAATTTGTAAATTTGGGAATTCTTTTATCTATCTATTACATGTCCACTATTCTTCTATTTGCATAGGATCTATCATCTATCTATCTAATATTTATACCAATGATAATATATTGAAAATATGTTAAAACTATAACCACATAAGACTAATTTAATATGTGGTTTGGTTAAATTTTAACTTATTGAGCATATTATAAACAGCAGTTTTTATGTATTTGCTCTAGTCAAAATGGACTATTTAGTAGATATCTTACTTCCTTTTAGAATTTCACTGCCATGTGTTCCAAACATCACAGTATTATCACATACACTCATTACATTAAAGTAGAGGTCAGATATTTAAATTAAGGGTCTGGATTGTCAATACGTTGTCAAATATTTTACATCAACAGAAAAACAGATAACCCTTTGTGATTATAACTAAAAAACTTCTAGGGCTTGTTCATTACAAGAGAGTTGGTCTGGCTGACTAGTGAGCTCCAAGCCTGCAGACATGTGGAAATAGTGCAGGGATAGAGACAGCAATCCTACTGCCCAGAAAAGAGTCCAGAAAACAAGAACTCTTAAATACACTACTTTTTTAATATATTTTTTTTATTTTTACAGACTGCATTTTGATTCATTGTACACAAATGGGGCACATCTTTTCGTTTCTATTATTGTGCATGATGTAGATTCATACCATTTGTGAAGTCATACGTGTACATGATGTCTGTCTCATTCCACCATTTTTCATATCCCTGCCCCCTATTTCCCTCTATGTGCTTCTTTATTGTGGGATTGGCATTATGGTGAAAGGTAGGACCAGTTAATAAATGATGCTTAGTAATAAAAGCGATTGTGATCTCTGTAGCACATCAATGGCACAAACACAGTTCACGTGGCTTCCACCTTGGCAGGACAGGACAAGGCCACAAATCCCTTATCAGCCAAAGGAGGAGTTTCAAGACCAAGAATTACTGAGCACAGACCATGAGGGAAAATACTTACAAATAATCCACATTAAAATCAAGCAGTAGAGGTCATGTGATACATAGCATAACAGACATGCAAAAGGAGACATCGACCTAAAATAAATACACAATATACATAAGTATAATGGATCACTATCACAATTACATGAAGAACCATTAGGAACTAACTTCTAAAAAGACAAGAAACTCAATGGAAATATTGTAAACACTCATATTTCAGAAGATAGTGTTGCATATTATGTATAATGACTCTGAATCTCATTGTAAGAGAAGAGTAAACTAATTATACCCACTATATTGTCCTAATAAAAGAGTGTATTGTGGGGAAGATGCGGAACACCAGGAACACCTAATGGGATGGTTAAATTGTGCAGCCACTCAGGAGACGTCTTCGAAATGCAAAACAGGTTGAAAGATAAAATCCAGTGTCTGTCCTGTTTGTATATATGGTTCAGTTGAGGTGTCTCTCAAAAACTCACATGTGTGGCAATACAAGAATTTTCAGAGGGGAAATGATTAGATTGTGAGGTGTGACTTAATCATTGCATTAATTCAGTGATACGGATTAACTGGGTGGTCAATGGAGGCTGGTGGTGTGTGACTGAAGGAGTCGTTCATGGGGGGCATGACTCTGGGCTATGTTTTGTCCCTGGTGAACAGAGCTCTTCCTGCTTCCTGATACCATCTGCTGAGCTACTGTCCTCTACTGTCCTCTGCCGTTCCCGTACACCATGACACTCTCCATCAGCTGCGACCCAGAGCTATGGAGTGGGCATTTATTTATGGACTGAACCTCTGCAACCAGGAACCTCTAGTAAACCTTCCCTCCTCAGTTGTGCTTGTTGGGTCTTTTGTTCACAGCAGAGAAAAAACTGACTAAATCAATATAATTATTTTACTTTCTTCAGAAGCCATAAATAACAATACTCAGTTTGGTTTATAACAGCAGAAAGATAGACTTTTTTTCTAGAAATATAAGTAGTATTTCAACAACACCTGAGGTGTTTCTTATCTTTAATGTCACAAAGCATAACTTAAAGCTGTAGAGTTTGAAATGAGTCAACAAAAATTCACTAGTTAAAATAAAGCTAGGTACATGTATGATTACGCAAATGGTATGACTCTACTTTATGTACAAACAGAGAAACAATAGTTGTACCCCATTTGTGTACCATGAATCAAAATAATAATAAATAAGTAAATAAAAGAGACATGTTAAAAAAAAAACAGAAAGCTTTCACCAGGACTGTTTTGTAAAATATTGCCATTGACTATCTGATATCTAGGAGAACACATCCCTTGCTGAGAGTATTCCCACATTTGGAACTATGTCAAGCCTTGAATTTAAAAACAAAATGTTGAATGTTGTATTTTCAAAAATTTTTCAACTGAAATAAAACAAACTTTTCCTGAAGAAATAAAAATGAATGAATAACTGCTGTACTCAATATGAATACCTGAAAAGAAGGATCACAGTAACAATAAGACATGGATTAAGTGTCAAATTTAAATTTTGGCAAGGTCAAAACAAGCACATTTATATAACAAATTTTACAGGGGTAGCTATAGGAGTGATAGAAATTTGTTGAAACTGTATGAAAATGACAGTTTTGTATGTAAAAATGGTCCAGTATTGGCTGCACAAATCCAATTTCTACTTCTGTGGTTGTAGGTCTTCTCCTCTTCTGCGTTTCCTCTGCTTGTCAGTCTGTCTTATACTGAAAGATGGAGTTACATGGAAGACCTCCCACATAACCCAGGAAAGTCTTTTCAGCAAATCATCTTTTCTCAAATAAGCAATATCATGCAATATTTAATAAGGAAGTAGAAAATTAGTTTAACAAGTTCTGGGCCTATGCTGAGAGCCACTAGTAAATCTTCTACCAGATTTAGTCTAACTCATCCATGGAACCGTTACCTATCAATAGACTCAAGAATGAGGCTCAGTTTTCTATTTCTAATGTCATGTCAGGTAACACACCTGAATGTGCTGCTCTCGCCTGGTGACTTCAGAGGAAACCAGTCCCACATTGAGGAGGATGAAAGAAAGAAGTACTCCACGCTGATACATACCCTGCCTCAGGAATCCTTGCAATGCAAGATAATTCTCATTATTATTAGGCTTATTTACGTTAGATTTTGCTTTTCACAAGACAGAAGGCACTTTCAAGGATGTGTTTCAACATTTTCACAACCATCTGAGACCACTGATACCACCTAGTTATGCCAATTTTACATGATATGACACTGAACAGTATGCCATTATGACTTAGAAGGTTATTCTTAGTGACTGAAATGGTTGGATATTTGTTTGCAAGCTACAAATGGTTACTTATTTCCCTTACAGTAAAATCAACTCTAGATGACATTAATGTGGCCCCACCCATATAATCACCCTGAAGTTTACTCTGTAGATATGACACAGCTATGCTTCACTACACTTTTGACCTCTTCAGCTTCTGGTCTTGAATGGATTGTAACAAATATTACTACAATTATAATGCCTGCCCCAGATATAGCTCCTGTGAGGACACATCAAAAAATTGTCTTTAGAGTATTAAAATTATGTGTGCTGCATCAGAGATAGACAAAAAATAGTCCGAGTTCAATCAGAGGAAAAGTGAACCTGGTCATAGTGTCATCATTTTTGGAGAATGTATTGACAAGGTCCAACCACGCTGGTTCATCAGGGATCCTGTCACTTTGACTTTCTCTAGAAACCCAAGTTCAGAGTAATTGAATCATTATACAATTGATGCTGTCCTGCTGATGAGTTTCTTCAAGGATTCTTTCATGTCCCTGTTTCTTAAGCTGTAGATAAAGGGGTTCAGCATTTGAGGAACCACAGAGTACATCACTGAAGCCACGGCAGTCTTCCTTAAAGAATGAGACGTGGCAGAACTAATGTGCACCACAAAACCTGTCCCATAGAACAAGGAGACCACAGACAAGTGAGACCCACAGGTGGAAAAGGCTTTATGCTTCCCTTCTGATGAGGGCATTCTCAAGAGAGAGGACACAATGTGAATATAAGAGAAGATGATCCCAGAGAAGTGGACACCACCAAATATGGAAGTTGAAACATATACCATGATGTTATCAATGATGGTATCAGAACAGGAGAGCTTTATGACTTGAGCAAGTTCACAGAAGAAGGTGGGAATTTCCTGATTTTTGCAGAAGGACAGACGCAGCACCATCAGAGTATATGGAACAGGGCAACTGTGATGCTAATGAGAAGACAGGAGAGAAACAGCAGGACACAAAGGCAGGGATTCATGATGACTGTGTACACGAGTGGGTGACAAATGGCCACATAGCGGTCATACACCATCACTGCAAGGAGAAAATTTTCCACAAATGCAAATACTATGACAAAGGCAACCTGGCAGAGGCAGTCTGTGTAAGTGATTCTCTGATCCTGTGTTTGAAGGTTCACCAGCATCCTGCGGATTGTGCAAGTGCTCAAACAGATATCATTAAAGGAGAGATTGCAAAGAAAGAAGTACATGGGAGTGTGGAGGTGGGGTTCAGAACTGACCATCAGTATGATGAGCAGGTTTCCCAGGATGGTGACCAGGTACATGAACAGGAACAGGTTGAAGATCACTGACTGCAGTGCTGGGTCATCTGAAAGTCCTAGGAGTAGGAATTGTGAAACGGCTGTTTGGTTATGGGGTTCCATTGTGGTGAAGAATCTGGTGGAAAAGACAGGGTGAGAAGAACTTAAGATGTGTGGACAACAGCTGCAGTGCTGGGAGATGTTAGAAATGCAGATCCTTGGTCCCCACTCCAGTCAGACACCTAAATGACCCTGGGGACAAGGGCCAAGTCTACTTCAGGGGCTACAGGTGACTTCAGTGCATGCTGAATTCTGAGAAAGTGTATAGAACAGAAAACATCCCCCTGGTCACTGTGAACTCCAGTGAATATTCAGAAAATTTTCTCTGCTATTTTCTCAGTTAGTTCCATTTTCATTCATTCCTGTTTCCCTCGATATCCTTGATTAAAATAAATTTGTACTGAACACTGATTGTGTTCCAATTATTGTGATAAATATGAGAAAGAAACAAAGCCTAAGGCATATATTTTTGAACATAAGCATTCCAATACATTATAAAAGAGAGAAGAATGTGTTTTTTAACTGTTTCTTGTAAAGCAATAATTCCCTCATTTTGGCTTGGTTCAGAGTCATGTGACAGAGGAGTCAAAGTGCACATAGGTTATTTTTCACTATCACCCACATTTATACATGAGGACTTTTGGTAAGGTGAGATTACACAAGGGTTTGGTCAAGACTGGGTTTCAGCTCAGATATTCTGACAGCTGAAATGATTCATGAACAATCTCTGTTAATGTGCCTGAATAGCACAGAACTAACATTCCTACATGATCACTCAGATCCAATGATTTTTCTGTGCAATTTCAATATTTTCTTCCTGACCAAGGAGACTAGCATTATCCCTGCCTTTGAAGTATGTCCACCTTTATCCATGAAATTAATAATAGCCTCTAAATGGCATCCATCTTGGTGGACCTGAGCAAAGACTAGAAAATGCTGCTTCTATACTTGAAGCTCAGGAGACTCCCCAAGGAAACATTAATCATCTCCTACAGCAATTAATTATACATCAACATGACACAAAAGACTCTGTGTCTCCTCTTAAGGTAGCTGTACTATTTAGTTGATAATTGATATTTCATTTTAAAAAATATTTCAGAAAAAAGAGGAAAGTATCAGTGAATTGCATAGAAAAACCTGAAAAAAATTATGAAAACTGGTTTTCAAGATGGCGGACTAGAGGGCGACTGCATTTCATGTTGCTCCAGGACTCAAGATTCAAAAGAGGAGATAGTGAGTGACTTGGGACCAACTCAAAGCCTCCGGGTGAGTCTCTCCCTTTGGGGAGGCGTCCCGGATTGGCCGTAGCCCCTGAACGCAGGGAACTTTGTGAAGTAGAGTTGCCTAGGGAGACACCCCTCCCCCAGCTGGAGCAGTAAACACGGACCACTGGGAACTTTGCAGAGGAAGCTGCTCAGCACAGCGCTTGGTTTCAGAGTAAACTGCCGGACTTCAGCAGCTGCCCAGAGGACAGCCTGCATAGGCAGGCGATTAGGTGCAGAACAGGGTCCCAGGTCCTAGGTGGCTTTTCGGTGGAAGAGCTGCAGAGACAAGCTGAGGGGCGGAGCAAAGGTTCCAGGACTACAGGCAGATTCTTTGAGGAGAGGCAGCCTAAGGAGACTCCTCTGCGAAGGGTGAGGCTCCCAGGCCCAGGAGGTAGGTCCGGGCCCCTGGGAACGTTGCCTGAGAAGGCTGCCCTGCCCAGGCGGCAAGATACCCTTCTCCCCACTGGAGCAGTGAACTCCGACAGCAGGGAACTTTGCAGAGGAGGCCGCGCAGCACAATGCTTGGTTTCGGAGCAACCTGAGGGGGCTCCGGCAGCTGCCAGAGGAAGAGCTGGGCGAGGAGCTGTTTGGACTCAGAGCAACTTCCTGAACAATGGGGGGGGGCTGTCCTGAGGAGGTGGAGGTGCACAGTGAGTTGCTTGGTCTCCAAGCGCCCACACAGAGCACCGGGTGGCTGCATGGAGGAAGAGGCGAGCAGCAGGACACTGGGGCTCGGAGCATATGTATGAGGCTCCAGGTGGCTGCTCAGAGGAGGGGTCGCATAGCCAGGCGATCAGGTGCAAAGCACGGTCCGGGGACCTAGGCGCCTTTTGTTGAAAGAGCTACACAGAGACAAGCTGAGGGGCGGAGCGAAGGTTGCAGGACTGCGGGCAGCTTCTCTGAGGAGGGGCAAACTAAGGAGACTCGTCTGCGAAGGATGAGGCTCCAAGGCCCAGGAGGTAGGTCTGGGCCCCTGGGAACGTTGACTGGGAAGGTTGCCCCGCCCAGGCGGTAGTTGTGGACTGAGGGGAACCTCTAGGAGGGGAACTGACCAGCGAGACCTCCCCACCAGGTGAGTCTTCCCCACCAGGTGAGGTTTTCCCACAAGGAGGATAAAACCAGAGACACAGGCCCAAACAGGCCTTGCCGGAGTCCGCAGCCTAGTTCCCCTTTGGATGACCATTGGTCAACAAGAGGAGGCACCTCTGCCCACTAGCAGGGAATATACCCCACCTGAAGACCACCACCACTAGAGAGGCAGCTTCCTTGGGGAGCACCGCATTATCAACTTCCTCTAAGACTTCAGGATACTGAAGGATAAAAGGGGATACACTAGCAATCTTCAGGGACATTATAAGTCGATAGAGGAAATCTGCAACATCTCAGCAGTCCACTGATACCTCAACGACATGAGAAAACAAGGGAAGAAGATGCCTCAAACAAATATGGATGTTACATCAATAAAATCCAATGACAGCATGGCAGAAGAAATGTCAGAAAGGGAGTTCAAAATGTACATAATTAACATGATAAGGGAAGCAAACGATGAAATGACGGAGCAAATGCAGGCATTGAATGAACGCACCAATCGACAGTTAAAAGAGCAAATACAGGAAGCAAAAGACCATTTCAATAAAGAGTTAGAGATATTGAAAAAAAAAAAAAAACCAAACAGAAATCCTTGAAGTGAAGGAAACAAAAAAACCAAATTAAGAACTCCATAGAAAGCACAACCAATAGGATAGAACCCCTGGAAGACAGAACCTCAGATATTGAAGACAAAATATTTAACCTTGAAAACGAAGTTGAACAAACAGAGAACATGGTAAGAAATAATGAACAAAATCTCCAAGAACTATGGGATATCATGGAAAGGCCAAATTTGAGAATTATTGGGATTGAGGAAGGCTTAGAGAAACAAACCAAAGGAATGAACAATCTATTCAATGAAATAATTTCAGAAAATTTCCCAAATCTGAAGAATGAAATGAAAAATCAAGTTCAAGAGGCTTATAGGACTCCAAATACACAAAATTACAACAGAACCACACCAAGGCACATTATAATGAAAATACCTAACATACAAAATAAAGACAGAATTTTAAAGGCTGTGAGAGAAAAGAACCAAATTACATTCAGGGGGAAACCAATACGGATATCAGCAGATTTTTCAATCCAGACCTTAAAAGCTAGAAGGGCCTGGAATAACATTGTTCAAGCCCTAAAAGAAAATGGATGCCAACCAAGAATCATATACCCAGCAAAACTTACCTTCAGATTTGACGATGAAATAAAATCCCTCCATGATAAACAAAAGCTAAAAGAATATACATAAGGAAAGCCAGCATTACAGAACATGCTCAGCAAAATTGTCCATGAGGAAGAGATGAAAAACAAAGAAGCAAATTAGCAAAGGGAGGAGCTATCCTAAAGGAACTCTCAAATAAAGAGGAACCAAGTCGTGTCAAAAATAAACAAATAAATGAATAAAATGAGTCAAATATCCGGGAATACAAATCATATCTCAATAATAACCCTGAATATTAATGGCCTGAATTCATCAATCAAAAGACATAGACTGGCAGATTGGATAAAAAAGAAAGATCCAACAATATGTTGCCTGCAAGAGACTCATCTCACAGAAAGAGTTACCCATAGACTAAAGGTGAAAGGATGGGAAAAAACATACCATGCACATGGATACAGCAAAAAAGCTGGGGTATTCATCCTCATTTCAGATAATGTGGACTTCAAGCCAAAGATAGTCAGAAGGGATAAAGAAGGACATTTCATACTGCTTAAGGGAACGATAAATCAGCAAGACATAACAATCATAAATATCTATGCCCCAAACAGTGGCTCATCCATGTATGTCAAACAAATCCTTCTCAATCTCAGAAATCAAATAGACCTTAATACAATAATATTAGGTGATTTTAACACGCCTCTCTCACCACTCGACGGATCTTCCAAAAAAAAATTGAACAAAGAAACCATAGAACTCAATAACACAATCAATAATTTAGAATTAACAGACGTTTATAGAATATACCATCCAACGAAGAGTGAATACACTTTCTTCTCAGCAGTACATGGATCCTTCTCTAAAATAGACCATATATTATGCCACAAAGATAATGTTAGCAAATACAAGAAGATAGAGACACTTCCTTGTATTCTATCAGATCATAATGGATTGAAATTAGAAATAAATGAAAGAGTAAAAAACACTCTTTTTTACTCTCCAACACCTGGAGATTACTCCAACACCTGGAGATTAACGAATATGCTATTATATGATGAATGGATAACAGAAGATATTAGGAAGGAAATCAAAAAATTCTTAGAGATAAATGAGAACAAGGAAACTTCATATCACAATTTCTGGGACACTATGAAAGCAGTACTTAGAGGAAAATTTATTTCATGGAGCACATTCAATAACAAAAGTAAAACTCAACAAATAAACGACCTAACACTACAGCTCAAAGCCCTAGAAAAAGAAGAACAGACCAACACCAAAAGTAGTAGAAGACAGGAAATTGTTAAACTCAGAGCTGAAATCAACGAAATTGAAACAAAAGAAACAATACAAAAAATTTACAAAATAAATAGTTGGTTCTTCGAAAATATAAACAAAATTGATAAAACTTTAGCCACACTAACAAAGAGAAGACGAGAAAAAAACCCAAATCACCAAAATTCGGAATGAACAAGGAAATATCACAACAGACACGATTGAAATACAAAATATAATTAGAAGCTATTTTGAAAATCTATACTCCAACAAAATAGAAAATTTCGAAGTAATTAACAAGTTTCTAGAGACATATGAATTTCCTAAACTAAACGAGGAGGACATACACAATTTAAAATTAGACCAATTTCAAGTAATAAAATAGAAGAAGTCATCAAAAGGCTATCAACAAAGAAAAGTCCAGGACCTGATGGGTTCTCAGCCGAGTTTTACAAAACCTTTAAAGAAGAGCTCATTCCAATACTTTTCAAAGTATTCCATGAAATAGAAGAGCAGGGAACTCTCCCAAACTCATTCTATGAAGCCAATATCACCCTGATACTAAACTAGACAGAGACACATCGAGGAAAGAAAATTTTAGACCAATATCCTTAATGAACATCGACACAAAAATTCTTAACAAAATTTTAGCAAATCGCATACAAAAACATATTAAAAAGATAGTGCACCATGATCATGTGGGTTTCATCCCGGGGCTGCAAAGTTGGTTCAAAATCAGGAAATCAATAAATGTAATTCACCATATCAACAGACTTAAAGTCAAGAATCACATGATTATTTCAATAGATGCAGAAAAAGCATTTGATAAAATACAGCACCCCTTCATGCTCAAAACACTAGAAAAATTAGGGATAGTGGGAATGTTCCTTAACATTGTAAAAGCCATCTACACTAAGCCCATGGCAAATATCATTCTAAATGGTGAAAAACTGAAAGCATTCCCCCTAAAATCTGGAACAAGGCAGGGATGCCCTCTTTCACCACTCCTATTCAATATCGTCCTTGAAACTCTAGCCAGAGCCAATAGACTGACAAACGAAATTAAAGGGATACGAATAGGAAAAGTAGAACTCAAACTATCCCTATTTGCTGATGATATGATTATATACTTAGAGGAACCAGGAAATTCCACCAGAAAACTCTTAGAACTCATAAGTGAATTTATTAAAGTAGTGGGATATAAGATCAATGCTCATGAATCTAATGCATTTGTATACATAAGTGATGAATCTTCAGAAAGAGAAGTTAGGAAAACTACCCCATTCACAATAGCCTCGAAAAAAATAAATACTTGGGAATCAAACTCACAAAAGAGGTGAAAGACCTCTACAATGAGAACTACAGAACACTAAAGAAAGAAATTAAAGAACACCTTAGAAGATGGAAAGATCTCCCATGTTCCTGGATAGGCAGAATTAATATTGTCAAAATGGCCATACTACCAAAAGTGCTATACAGATTCAATGCAATTCCAATTAAAATCCCAATGACGTACCTTACAGAAATAGAACAAGCAATCATGAAATTCATCTGGAAGAATAAGAAACCCAGAATAGCTAAAGCATTCCTTCACAGGAAAAATGAACAGGGGGTATTTCAATACCAGAACTTCAACTCTACTACAAAGCAATAGTAACAAAAACGGCATGGTTTTGGTACCAAAATAGACAGGTAGATCAATGGTACAGAATAGAGGACACGGACACAAACCCAAATAAGTATAATTTTCTCATACTAGACAAAGCTGCCAAAAATATGCAATGGAGAAAAAATAACCTCTTCAACAAATGGTGCTGTGAAAATTGGAAATCCATATGCAGCAGAATGAATCTAAACCCATATCTCTCACCGTGCAGAAACTAAACTCAAAATGGATTAAGGACCTCGGAATGAGACCAGAGACCCTACATCTTATAGAAGAAAAAGTAGGTCCAGATCTTCAACATGTCAGCTTAGGACCAGACTTCTTCAACAGGACCCCCATAGCAAAAGAAATAAAAGCAAGAATCAACAACTAGGATAGATTCAAACTATAACGTTTTCTCTCAGTAAAGGAAAATGTCAGCAATGCAAAGAAAGAGCCTACAGAGTGGGAGAAAATCTTTTCCAATCATACTTCAGATAGAGCACTCATCTCCAGAATCTATAAAGAACTCAAAAAACTCTACACCAAGACTTCAAATAACCCAATCGACAAATGGTCTAAGGAAATGAACAGACACTTCACAGAAGAAGACCTACAAGCCTTCATCAAACATATGGAAAAATGTTCAAAATCTCTAGTAATAAGAGAAATTCAAATCAAAACCACCCTAAGATTCCATCTCACCCCAATTAGAATGGGAATTATCAAGAATACAAGCACCAACAGGTGTTGGCGAGGATGTGGGGAAAAAGGTACACTCATACATTGCTGGTGGGGCTGCAAATTAGTGCAGCCACTCTGGAAAGCAGTATGGAGATTCCTCAGAAAGCTTGGAATGGAACCACCATTTGACCCAGCTATCCCACTCCTTGGCCTATACCTAAAGGACTTAAAATCAGCATACTACAGAGATACAGTCACAACAATGTTGATTGCTGCTCAATTCACGATAGCCAGATTGTGGAACCAACCTAGATGCCCTTCGGTTGATGAATGGATAAAGAAACTGTGGCATATATACACAATGGAATATTACTCAGCCATAAAGAATGATAAAATTATGGCATTTGCAGGCAAATGGATGAAATTGGAGAATATCATGCTAAGTGAGATAAGCCAATCTCAAAAAACCAAAGGATAAATGATCTTGCTTATAAGTGGATGATGACACATAATGGGGGGTGGGGGGGTTAGTGTTAGGGTTAGAGTTAGGGTTAGGGAGGGGGGCAAGAATGGGGGAAGGAAGGACTGTATAGAGGGAAAAGAGGGGTGTGACGGGTGGGGGAAGGGAAAAAATAACAGAATGAATCAAACAACATTACCCTATGTCATTTTATGATTACACAAATGGTATGCCTTTACGCCATGTACAAACAGAGAAACAACATGTATCCCATTTTTTTACAATAAAAAAAAGAAAAAAGAAAAATCTTGGCCTTTGGCTATACATAGACTATCACCATAAATAGTTTGTATTGAACATATGCCTAATGATAAAAAAAACAAATATCTTTAAAAAATTATGAAAACTAAAACAATTTCCTGATTTTCAGAATACGAGCCTAAGATAACACAATTATAAGATAGGCATGGACTACCAGGCACATGTGGAGCTGGAGAAGTGGTCTTTTTAGTCAGAGAAGTGCCTGGGACAGCTTTCAGCATTCAGGGTGATGTTGAATCCACACACACTGAATGAAGGTCAGAGGTTCTAGAACATGCTTTGTGAAAGGGAAGCCCTCAACTCTGTGAGCAGCCTGAATGCTGCATTTGTACAAAGGAAAGTGCAGGGAGATGTGTCAATTCATGCCATTGTGGTCGCCATATTGCAATATATATCCCCATCCCACCATCACACTGTACACCTTGAACATTTACAGCTTTTATTAAACTAACCCCAAGGAACATGGAAAAGACTGTGGGGGTGTTTCATGGTGAGAAATTAGTAGAGCCAAAGCCCCCAGTGTGGGAATGAGATAGGGACTTTAACTTGACTCCCCCTACTGGTTTTGTTTTTACTGCCATGCACCTGCACAGAGCACTCTTCACTCCACAGAAAGAAGAATGTGTCAGGGCAATTGAGGAATGAGGACTGAGAAAAGAATCCCCAGAATCATAAGTGCAAACATCAGGGAAGTGTGTAATGTGCTGAAATGATCTCTGGGATGGACAGGTAGAGAACAAAGAAGGAACTACCAGTTATATCAATATTTTTTGGCAAGTTGATATGAGAAAATATATAGGAATTAAAATGAATTCAGGAATTACTAAATGAGATAATATGAAGCATAAACTAAGGAAGTGTAATTACCTGGTTGGCAACAAGAAGGATCTGGTTCAAAATCTCAACTTGATATGGAAGAAGCAAATGAGTTGTCAGGAAATACAGGTAGATTAATATTTCAGAGGATCCTGAGAAAGGCTCATCTCTGGGAGGAGCACAGGTGCTACTTCCTGGCTGGAACAGGGCTGCTGAGTGAGGTGGTCCCAGGCTGACTCCTGCAGTCTCTGTATCCCCAGGGATCAATACCCAAAGGTCCTCATTAGAGACGCAATTGGACTAACAATCTGATCCCAGTAGAGCACGTCCTGGAAGACCAACTCTGCAGGAGTGAGGGATTCAGGGTGGCTTATTCCTGACCCCTGAGGCCATGTCTGCACCACTCAGTTCTCTGCACTGTCTCTGCTCAACTGCACTGCATGGACCCTGCTCATGTAACACATGGCAACTCTCTAATGAATTCCAGGGCTCCTTTTCGGTCACAAACAAAGTCTATCTCATTTAATTAATGATTTCAGTAAGCTCCATTCCATTTTAGATGTGAAGACATGGATAGGTTTAAATAGTAAATATATACATATTAGCGAAGACACTGTGATCTTCAGCTTTCAATTGCTGTAAAAAACTCCCAAACTTAAATTATGGAAAGGTTTCTCTGGCTCATAGTTCAGTGGTGTGATTCACAGTCACTGACCTGTTGCCTTGGGCCTGTGACTGTGTAAGTCATCATTGACATAGTATGTGGCCTTGGGAACCACCAGGAAGTAATAAGAGATAGGGAGGCTAGTGACTTCATGGCCTGCCCCAACAACCCAATTTCATTTAATTTTGGCTCACCTCTGGAAGGTTCCACCACTTTGAAAAAGCACTGCAGAGTGGCCACCAGATCGTTAATGAATGGATATTGGGGCAAACGAAAACTTTCTGACCTTGTAGAACTGCACATACTCTGGGTGTTCCTAGTTAGTCATCAGGGGGTGTTTGCTGAAATATAATGTTTTCCCACATAGTTTATAAAGATTGAATTACTACTTTATTATATTCCCTTTGTTCAGTGCGGACAGTCAAAATTACAGACTGTACTTTTACTTCCTTTGTCCATCCATGCACAGTATTTTCAATTCCAACACAGTGGTTTAAATATACATCTTTCTTCACATTAGGGAACTCTGGTATGAAATTTCAGCTCTTGGTTTTTAAGTTATGAACTCCCGATAATTCAATTCCACACATACTTCAATGAAATTGACACAAGTGCCTTAAAACAGGTTTTAAATAATAATATAGACCTTACATGTATATACCCATGTATAACTTACCCATTGTTATAAATATCACATTGCACTAATATCATATAATTTACTAATTATGTCATATGTTATATATTTATGTTATATGCACTTTAACTTTTTACAGGTGTGCTACTTCTCAGATGATGGGACACAATGGTTTTTGTTATTTCAACTACAAAGTCACCAAAGGCAGAGCTATGTGATATGACACTCAGACACTGGATTAGATTCAACCACCATTCAATAGATGGAGGGCTGGTTCAAGTTCATGTGCTTTTGAAAACTTCTATATTAAAATGCACAATATTTTTCCCTGTTTACTGTCTGCATTTATAATATATTAATTCTTGGGACATGAATTTGTAATTTATATGACTTGCTACTTCAACTTTATAATAAGGCAGCATCATCATGGCATATTCACATGTTAACCTCATTCGATTTCAGCCATTGGAACAATTGTCAAAAGATACCAAGACATCAATAGGGTTTTAAGCAACATCAGTGTTTGTGGGTACAACATACAGAGAACAGTAGCATGTAAATAAAAGATGAAGTTTCCCAGTAGCAAGAAAAGAACCTCAGCAGGAGATCCGGAGTGAGATGAAAGCAAGGGACTCTATGGATTCAACTCCATGAGCAAGAAAGTCCTTCTAACCTCCAGCTTGGAAAACAATATTTTTGGGGGGTTATTTTCCAAGGGCAGAAGCAGAGTTTCCTTACTTCACAAATCTTTGTGAATTACGAGGTGAGCTCTGTCTGAACCCAAGAGTGTGGACAGAACTCATGGAAGTCTCTGAAAATCCCCCAACAAAGACCCTAATCAAGCTCCCTGCTGGCTTGGTGAGGGGATTTGATAGTCTCCAAGTCACTGTGCAGGAGAAGTCAGGAGCTTAATTCACGAGATAGACCAGACTGGGTATGGAAGAGGGAACTGTGAACCTGGAAATGAGCAATACAAGCAAAGTCCTGCTGATGGACCCAGAAAATGGTGGGAGAAGACTTGGGCGAAGTGGGTCTAGAGTGCTGCACAGGAAGTGTGGTTGTAAAGGGAGAAGAAGAAGAGGTCCCACCCACCAGCAGGACCAGAGTCTGCACAAGTTCTTTTTTGTTCTTTTGTTTAGTTGTTTTCATTTTGGAGCAATTTGGAGACATTGAAGCATGTTTGAGTTCACGTTGACCTTATACCACCATCTGAAGGGACCTAGGAGTAGCAACCCATTGGGATTACTGCAGCATCAGTAAGACACCATCACTTGCCTGATGAAAGCATCTTCCAGAACAAAGCCATAAAGGTGTCCTTTAGCTTTCAGTCTTCTGTTCATTCTCTGAACACATACGTAGTATACATCCCAGTGGCAGCACCAAATGGGACCTAGAGAATGTGCTTTCCGATCCATTAGTCAAAAGGTCGGCGCCTTGTGGGAAAACTTCAGGAAAATAGGAGATGAAAAGATTAGGGGTAATGAGTATGGAGATCTGCTTTGAGTTGTTTTGCTACACATATATTTGTTTTGAGGTGATGGGGATGGAACCCAGGGTCTGAAACATGCTAGTCTAGTGCTCAACCACTAAGCTACATCCTCAGCTCCAGAGAGCCATTGTGCAAGAGAAATTCATATCCTTTGAATTCTGAATGACACACTCTGGAGTGGCCCACTTGCCTTCAGGTCAGATGACCTCTGAGAAATACCATATCAGCAATACAGAAGTATCAGTTATAATCCACCACTTAGTTCTGATCCCTTCCACCTGCAAAGAGCAGCAAGGACTTCTGCAAGTGCTATGGACTTCTGCTCTCCGTCCACACTCCTTGTTGTCACAGCTGCACCATCAAATGGCACCCACACTCAGAGCCAGAGATTGTTTCCTGATGCCTCAGGTGTTATTGCTAATGTTTTGATGAGGAATTCATAGCAATTGTAAATGAACTATCACTACCAATAAATTGATATGTTACCCATGTCTTTTCCCAAACACAGGAAATTAGAAGAAAGAAGAAGGTGCAGGAATTTGAAACAACAAACAAAAGCAGAAGGAAACAGCAGCAGTTTGTTTTTGCCATAAGCTGAATTTTAGGATAAAAGAGACCCAAAGTTACAGCACAAGTGTTCAGATTGCTTGTAACCCTCTCCTACGAAACAATGCAAATCCCTCCATGTGTAACTAAATTAAAAAAATCACTTTAAGACTTCCTGTCTTCTCAGTTGACACAGTAAGAACACAGAGAAAGTACAAGAAATATCCAAAACACTAGGGGGAGATTCTGCTTGTGTCCTTGAAAGTTGATCCATTATTTGTGAATATTTTTAACTACTTCTAAACTGTTTTCTGTAATCATTGTGGAGTAACTATGTAATCACGTTTCCTTATCTTTGTATAATTTTATTCCCAGCCTTCCCAATTTAATGGTCATGGCTTCAATATGCAACATACTTCCAAATACTACATGTTGCAGATTTAAATAATGTGTATTTCTTCCCAGTATTCTGAAGAAAATTGCAAATCAGGAAAAATGATGTGACCTGTGGAAAAGGTTGCTTTGTGATTGTAATGAACAGGGTTGTGAATTACTATGTACACTTACTTAATTGATGGGGCTTCAATAATGAGGACAGAAGACATAAGTTACTTCAGGGAGAGGTGCAGACACCCTATGGTTCAGACAAGAGAGTCCAGAGAAAAAACAACTCAGGAATGAACAGCTCATTTATTGCCAAAATATAGTTAAAAAGGAACGTGGATTTCTGTATCACCTCAAATCTAAAAAATAAATTCAAGAAGATTTCATACCTCTGAACTAAAATTAAAACCCAATCCTTTGGATTGAAGTAAAAACAGTGTTCAATAGCAATACTTATTGAAACCAAATTATTATGAAATATGTGGACATGTCAATATATATTAAAATGAAGCACTTGTGTGTACCCACTGAATACTGTAACCCTGAAGCTAAATGTGAAAACACATGAATAACAAATTGACAAACAAGATAACTAAAAAGGATTGACTTTCTAGTTAATTAGACAATTTAGGCATATTAACACAAAGATAAATGCCTCAATGGAAATATCTCAAACACATACTATTAAAAGGGGAAAAAGGAGGGACTCAAATAAGGCCTGAAAAGATTTTCAACCTCATAAAAGAAGAGATTCAAATTAGGAAAACAATAGTCCATGTCAACAGATTGCTTGGGTAAAGGACAGTTTTTCCTGATGATGTGGAAGACCAGTCTCATCTAATGGCCTGGGGAATGAGTTCCACCACATAAGCAAACTTGATGGAACTGCACAGCGGAGTACCTTTACATACTCATAGTCACCAACCCACCACAAGGCTGGAGCTGGCTCACATTTCCTCCAGGAAGTGTGAATCAAGATCGAAAAGGAGCCAACTGATGTAGTGAATGGGACAGGCATGAGCACAGGGGTGAGAGTTAGTCATTAGAACAGGCAAAATAAGCACATAAGTTTTCAGACAAATGTGTTCGGTTAATCAAAAACTGTCCGCCTTAGTTCAGTTTCTGGCTCTTCTCGTGCCTCCCTTATAAAAGTATGTGAAATTACATTTAAGGCCCCAGGGAAATAATCTGCATGACATCATCCTCTGCAAATACATTTTTATATGAGTGACATTCACCCTATTAACACCTAGGTTCCTATTAACAAGTGAGAGGGTTAGGGCGTGCATGTGTCATTTCAAGAGGCATTTTGTAGGTGCAACAGCATGAAGTCTCTGAAGCCAGAAAACCTCCTTCAGGATCCTCTTCTGTGAAACACAAGGAAAGAAATTTTTTTTAAATATAGAAATCATGTGTCAAATGTTAAAAACTATATAAAAAGAAATGTCAGGTTTCAAGCACAGATAGACTGCACCTGGACAAATTTTGTCTCATTGTAAAAATAAAATAGCGTGAAAGTCAGGCATTCTGGTTCCAATGGCATCATGTCACTTTGTCTTATTATCGAATACCAAGTTCATGCAGGTGATGTATCAAAGCAGAGAACCTATCCTACCCAAAGCTTCTTCAGGGTTTCTTTCATCTCTCTGTTCTGCAGGCTATAGATGAAGGGGTTCAGCACTTGGGGTACCACAGCATACATTACTGCAAGCACAGCAGAATGCCTAGTGGAGTCGCTTACAGCTGAGCTAATGTACACCACAAAAGCTGTCCCATAGAATAAGGAGACAACAGACAGGTGAGACCCACAGGTGGAAAAGGCCTTATGCTTCCCTCCTGATGAGGGCATTCTCAAGACAGAGGACACAATGTGAATATAAGAGAAACTGATTCCAGTGAAAGGAACACCAGCAAATACACACACTGCAACGAGTATGGTAAGGTTATCAAAGAGGGTATCAGAACAGGAGAGCTCGATGATATGAGCAAGGTCACAGAAGAAGTGGTGGATCCCCCGGTCAGTGCAGAAGGATAGGTTGCCTCTATGCTTGAAGCTTAGGAGAGAGACTCCCTCATGGAAACATAGGTCCTCTCCCTTAACAATTACATCTGAAGGGAACTGAGCAACACTGTCTCTGAGATTCTCTATCTCATGCTAAAGAATTTCAACTATTGAGATGATAAATGGTGTATCGATTTTTTAAAAGTGAGATAAATGAGAGAAAAATAGAAATATGGAAGCATATAAGAAAAGATATGAAAATAGAAAAAGAGATACCTGGTATTCAGAAAGTAGGTAACTCTAAGCTATAAAGTAATTTTGATTCCTATTAGGAGTGTCCCTGTACATAAAATCCTTGACTACACAGAGAGACAGATGTTTCAGGGACAGCACTTATATTTGTTGCAATAGTGGATTCACAGAATCTGAATGTGACCCAAGCCCTAGAACATAAGCCTCCCCACAGGCTAATGAACTGTGGGAACTGCAAGAAGAAAGTGTTTATTAACTGGATGTGGTCTTTATTTTGCAGTGTAAGGTATTTCCAACCATCCTAGTGTACCCACAGTATGCATGCAAATTTTATCCAATCATACTCAATAACATTGTAAAACATCTGTGGGAATGTTTCATGATGTGAAATTAACAAATTAAAAGTACCCAGTACAGAACTTTCCAAATAGACAGCCTGATACGGACATTTCCTATTGGTTTCTTTTGTCACTCTCAAGGACCATCATATGCAACACTAGGCAGTTTTCAGAAAGATGCAATGTAATGGCAAATCAAAATAAGAGAACCATGAGGGAACATCCTACTATGATAAATGCAAACATTAAGGGGGATTAATGTGCTGAAAACTCTCTCTGGCTGAGAGAGTCCACTAGATAAATAAGGAGGCATCACTGACACCAGGGTTCATTTAAAATGGCATATGCTGAGAAAGGAAATAAGATGAATTAAATGATAAATGAATTAGGTGAGCTTGAATTGCACTTCTAATGCCTCAACCCAGGGACTTTTGTTACCTAGTTGGCTTCATGAAGAATGTTGTTCCATATCTCACCTGGAGACTGAAGATGGAAGACTGTCCTCGGGAAATGCAGCAGACTTAGTGAGTCCTAGGATCCTGAGGAAGGCTCATCTCTGGAAGAGGGTCCAGGTCTGCTTACTTGCTGGGGCAGGGCTGCTGAGTGAGGTGGTCCCAGGCTGACTTCTGCAGTCCCTGTGTCCCTGGGGCCCAATACCCAGAGCTCCTCATTAGATCAGGTATTGTACTAACATTCTGATCCCAAGAGTGCATGCCCTTGAAGACCAACTTTGCAGAAGTGAGGGATTCAGGGTGGCAGGTTACTGACCCCTGAGGTCATGTCTGCACCACTCAGTTCTCTGCATGTCTCTATTCATCTGCACTGCATGGGCCCTGCTCATGCAGCACATGGCAACTCTCTAAATAATTACAGGGGTCCTTTTCATCTCCAAACAAAGGCCTGCCAATTTAACTAACTGCTTCAGGAAGCCTGATTCTAGTTTTTGGGTAAACCTATGTCCCATAGATATGAGACTACATCAAATAAATATATATTAGCTAAGATATTGTGTTAGTCGGATTTCTCTTGCTGTAACAAGTATGTTAGATGAAGCATCTTAAAAACTGGAAAGGTTTGTTTTGGCTGAGGACTTTGGATATTTCCCTTCACTATTTCTTCCTCTGTCATTGTTGTCTGTAACAGAGCAGTACCTCATGCAGGGAGCATGTGGTAGAAGAGAAAGGAAGTAAAAAGAGAAAGAGGAGAGTCTGGGGTCTCACCTCCCTTTACCTGCTGTGCACTGCAGACCCTCTGACTGGTGACATCCCCTCCTGTCCTGTTGCAGGTTGGCAGCCAAGGTTTTAGTGCATGGCACATGGCAGGAGAGATATACAAACTATAGGACTGCAAAAATGTGTAAACTTAGTGGTCCAGGGAGAGAGATCCCCACCCCATCACCCTTTCAGTGCTGGGATTGACCTCAGTAGTGCTCATGCTAGGCAAGCACTCTAACTGCTTTACCACAGCCCCACAGGGGATTTGTACAAGGGAATTCATGTACATTTGACCTTGGGATGTCAGAACTTGGAATGTGCCATCTGCCATCGCATGAGGTGACCTCTGAGCACCAGCACCATGATAGGAACCCCGAAGTGCCAGCAGGATTACATTACAAGCCCTCTGAAATTTCTACCAGAGAGCAGCCACAGAGACCACTTGACTTTCAAGGTCTTCAATTCCCCATCCACATAGGTGGTACACAACTAGAGGCAAATTCAAAATTGGGGCCACATTCAGGAGCAGAGAATGGACTACCTGAAATCTCATGTGTTGACCATTATTTTGATAAGGCAGTCTTAACAACTGTAATTTATGGTTAGATCACAGTCATTAATATGCAATGTTCCACGTGTTATTTCCCAAACAGAGGAATTAGAGGAAAGATGATGTATGCAGGAACTTGCAAAAAGATAAGAAACTAGCTACAGACTGTGAGTGAGTCCTAAGCTGCATCTTAGGGTAAGAGACATACAATGTCCCAGTCCCACTTTCCAGATTGCTTGTGTAGCTGCTGAAGGAGGAGGAGGAGGAGAAGGAGGAGGATGGGGAGCAGCCCTGCTAGGAAAATAGGGGACACTGAGCTATATCACCTGGTTGCCTGGGTGAACCTCACATGGAGGGACTCCATCATCCCATCAGCACAGCTAGCTCAGCAGGGACTCCTTGCAGTGAGCTTCTAGTCCTCTTGATCAGAACCATTGTCTGAGGAAATGGCTAGTCTGACAACTCCTCTCCTTCCCCAATCTGGCATTGGCTTTGCTCTCACTGAGACACCCTGCGGGTGCCACCTTTTCATCTCCCTTTTTCTTCACATACCTAACTTAACTGCCCGACCCACAGGGACACATCCTTCCTCTCTACTGCATTCACCATATCTCAGGCCAGGTAACTGTGAAGGTAATCTTATCCTAAGAAGCAATATCAGAAACAAACCGTGTGAGAACAAAAGTAAGATAAATTTCATTTTAATGAAATCTTCCTGTTTGCTGTATAAATGGTGATAATACAGAGAATACCTCCTCCCCCCAAAAAGAGATAATTATAGGTATGTTTCAGTGACAGTAGATCATTTTTTTAAAAGTTACCTGTTTCTAAAATTTCTGCACAACCATCATGGAAGAAAAATATAATATGCATATGGTTCATGAAAGGAGGGTTTGGAGACTGCTAACACAAGCAAATAGATTTTAGGAGTCAGTTTGTTTCATTAATGAAGACATAAGATATTATCTCAGGGAGAGATGCAAAAACCTGTTGTTCAGAGGATACAGTCCAGAAAACTAGTGACACAATGAGGACTTAATTTATTCCTGAATTGGAGGTAAAAGGAAATGTGGATTTCTGGATCATTCCAAATTCTAAGTAAATCCAGTAGGTTTGATGCCACTGAAATTAAAAGAAAAAAGGCTGCATTTATGACAAGTCACTTTTTTGTGTGTTTGTCCTATTTTTTTTAATCAGTTTCTTAGTGTTTATTGCATACCCAGGTGTTCAGGTTTAAGATGGCTTCTTTTTATGGGTTTATATTTTTATAAGCTTAAATTGAAGTATGGCATATATACATAAAAAGTACCCAGATTGTCAATATTCACACACATTGATGAAATTTAACACAGCAAATTACCCATATATTCACCAATTGGATGAAGAAATAGAATGCTACTCTACCCAGAATCTCTTACTTACCACCTACAAGTCATTTCCCCCTCCTGACAGAAATCATATGCTGACTCCTCTTAGATAGGTAAGTTTTGCCTGCTGTTGGACTTTGTGTAAATTGAATCATACAGTTTGTGAACTTTAGTGTGTGGCTTAACATGGATGAACAGGCTTCTGATGTCAACATGTTCTTTAATGATTTGGTCTTTATTAGAAAGGTTGAGTTTCCAGATAAACAATGAGCTGTTATACATTGACAAAAAGACAAATACCTCAATGGAAATATCTCAAACACTGATTTCCCAAAGAAAAGAAAAGGAAATGACTTGTATAATAGATGTGAAGGACACCACCTCATTAAAAGAGAAATATAAATTAGCAAAACATTATCTCCGAGTATCAGACTGCATAAATGAAAATGTATTGTGACTATTTTGAGCATCAGAATCACCTAATGGGCTGGTAAGTTTGATGGAAATGCACAAAAGAGGTTATTGACACCTTTATAGCCAGTGAACCCACCACAAGATCGAAACTACCTTACAATTCCTCCAGGAATCATGAAACAGGTTAGACCATCATCTTTATTCACAGTAACAGAATAACTACCCAACTTTTATCAATATCAGAAAGACACCCTGTGATTCCTTGTTACCTGAGGACATGTAAAAGTAGGACTGAAAATGAATGAGCACCTGCTAAACCCAACAACAGGATGGAGTCTCAGATGCTCAGTGATGACATGACAACGAGCACCCAGAGATCAGTCACGTCCTTGAAAACATGTCAAGGTAGAAATGAAGTAAACTGATGTAATAAATTGAAGGTATTTATTAAAGGGTGGGTAAATATTCATTGGAGTCCTCCAAAATAATGTTTTGTAAGAAAAATATGGAAACATTTGCAATCAAGCACTTCTTGAATTCATAAACTTTCTGTCTAATCAGTGTATTCTAAGATGTTATGCAATTTCAGTTTGGGCCTTACAGGTTATCAGGGATAAGGTTATGCTAGGCAAAAATTGTCTTGTAAAATGAATCATATTCACCCTCTTATCATATATGCTCATATTAACAAGTGAGGGGATTAGGATATAATATGATTTCCAAGGTCTCAGCCCTCCTCATGACACAGCTGTCTTCTGTGTGTCTCCACAGAGAGGTGGCCATAGAGAGACCAAGGAAAGGGCACTCAATTGACTGTCTCTGGCACCATATGTCCAGAGACAGCACCTGTACCTGCTGCAAATCCCTCGGGACTCTGAGGAGAACAGGTCCTTGGAAGAGGCCCACCCCATGTACAAAGCCATAAAGTCTCAATTCCCAGAACTAAGCACCCCCACTTTAAATCATTGTAATGAATGCTGATTCTCTTTTTTGTTCCAATATGTTAGACTTAGGGATTTCTTTGCTTTGAGAACTAGTTTCATAATCTCTTGAGATGGTTCCAATATCACAGAGTCATCTACCCCACTCAGATATCTAATTATGTGAATTTTATGAATAGCAAAAGAGAGAAGAGTGAATGCTAATGGAACTTCATATGGAAACAGCTTTACAGGGAATTACTCATTTATGTCTTAGTCAAGTAGGACATTTCAGCTATATGACACAGCTCTCAGTTTGTCTACCTCTGAGAAGCAAGACACACAGCTCTGACCGTGGAATTGGGCTGAACATAGACTCCACATATGTACTTGAACTTGCACAAACCTTCCCTTTCCCTGTCCACCTTATACAATGCTCCTTTCTGAAATTTATCCATATCTGATCACTAAAATAGATACAAAACCAAAGCAATGAGGTGAAGGTTAGAGGTTTCATCATTTGTCAAACATCACAGATCTCTGCAATACCAAAGAACAACATGAAGTTCAATCAGAAATGCACATAGCTAGCATAGCCTTAGAAACCTACGACCAGGGGAAAACTGCACCCTGTCTGAGAACCCAATGATGATTAAATGTTTTCCACCTGCTCAACTTCTCCAGCTTGCTGTTTTCTTTTTTCTTTCTTTTTTTTATTGTAAACAAATGGGATACCTGTTGTTTCTCTGTTTGTACATGGCGTAAAAGCATACCATTTGTGTAATCATAAATTTACATAGGGTAATGTTGTTTGATTCATTCCGTTATTTTTTCCCTTCCCCCCCATATCTCCCACCCCTCTCTTCCCTCTATACAGTCCTTCCTTCATCCATTCTTGCCCCCCCTCCCTAACCCTAACTCTAAACCTAACACTATCCCCTTCCACCCCCAATTATGTGTCATCATCCACTTATTAGCGATATCATTCATCCTTTGGTTTTTTGATATTGGCTTATCTCACTTAGCATGATATTCTCCAATTTCATCCATTTGCCTGCAAATGCCAAAATTTTATCATTCTTTATGGCTGAGTAATATTCCATTGTATATATATACCGTAGTTTCTTTATCCACTCATCAATTGAAGGACATCTAGGTTGGTTCCACAATCTGGCTATTGTGAACTGAGCAGCTATGAACATTGATGTGGCTGTATCTCTGTAATATGCTGATTTTAAGTTCTTTGGGTATAGGCCAAGGAGTGGGATAGCTGGGCCAAATGGGGATTCCATTCCAAGTTTTCTAAGGAGTCTCTACACTGCTTTCCAGAGTGGCTGCACTAATTTGCAGCCCCACCAGCAATGTATGAGTGTCCCTTTCTCCCCACATCCTCGCCAACACCTGTTGTTGCTTGTATTCTTGATAATCGCCATTCTAATTGGGGTGAGATGGAATCTTAGGGTGGTTTTGATTTGAATTTCTCTTATTACTATAGATGTTGAACATTTTTCCATATGTTTGTTGATTGCTTGTAGATCTTCCTCTGTGAAATGTCTATTCATTTCCTTAGCCCATTTGTTGATTGTTTTATTTGCATTCTAGGTGTAGAGTTTTTTGAGTTCTTTATAGATTCTGGAGATTAGTGCTCTATCTGAAGTATGATTGGCAAAGATTTTCTCCCACTCTGTAGGCTCTTTTTTTGCATTGCTGATAGTTTCTTTTGCTGAGAGAAAGCTTTTTAGTTTGAATCTATACCAGTTTTTGATTCTTGTTTTTTTTTCTTGTGCTATGGGAGTCCTGTTGAGGAAATCTGGTCCTATGCCGACATGTTGAATAGACCTACTTTTTCTTCTGTAAGATGCAAGGTCTCTGGTTTGATTTCGAGATCCTTAATCCATTTTGAGTTTAGTTTCGCGCATTGTGAGAGATATGGGTTTGGTTTCATTCTGTTGCATATGGATTTCCAATTCTCCCAGCACCATTTGTTGAAGAGGCTATCTTTTCTCCATTGCATATTTTTGGCCCCTTTGTCTAGTATGAGAAAACTGTATTTATTTTGGTTTTTGTCCGTGTCCTCTATTCTGTACCATTGATCCACCTTTCTATTTTGGTACCTATACCATGCCATTTTTGTTACTATTGCTTTGTGGTATCATCTGTGTTTAGTGTCTGACTGGGAAAGGATGCAGAGACCTAGGAAGACACAGGAAACTACTTCACTGCCTCCCTGTTCCTCATAGAACCAGAGATTATTTTTAATTGTTACAGCAACAGTGGGAGTGTTACAATAATTTAATTTATACTTCCATTCACCCTTTTCCAGAAGTAACAAATGTTGATGTTCTACTATTATCAGGTTCATCTTTTATCAATTAAAAATAATATGTACTGAAGCTTCCTTTCATAGTTCCCCCATTTGCCTTTTATTCTCAGAAGTAAGACTATGTGACAGTTTCCCCTTTCCATTGTTTCTTACTTTATATGAGTCCAACTAAACATGTAATAAAAGGAAAACACTATCACATCAACTAGGCAGAAAATGGAGACATAAATAAAGATGTACTAACATAACAGGACACTGTGGTAGTTGAAATGCATGAAAATATCAACAGTAATTTTTAAAAATTTACCCAATATTGTCAATTGTAAAATGACATGAACCATAGGTTGCTTACAATATTGATGTTTGAAAAATAAATACTACATACAAAAAAATAAATACTACACAAAAAACTTGTGGAAGAATAGTATGAAATGCAATAAAACAATGAGGAAATCACATATATGTACTAGATAACTTGTAGTCATTTACACTGTGAAGAAAAGAAATATGATTGTGTAATGTGCCTTCACATACACAGGTTTTATTTTTGCAATAATAAGGCCTAAAGTTAAAATGCAGATGGGTGTGAATTGGATAATGTTCAGTGGTGCTTACTCAGTTCATTGTTTTTGTTTTCTATACTATTTTTATGCTAGAAAATTTTACAATGAACACCAACATCCTTTTAAAATTTGAATAATATTTAAACATTTTAATGAAGGATCCAGTGCATCATACCATTTTTACTCTCAATGCTTATATTGATTTGTACATCTAATTTGTTCTCATCACTTAAATCATTTAATTGTATTATGTCCATGTCAAATGAATATTGATGCCATGAATATTGATTTCCTTTTCTCTGTGCATGACCAAGTCTCCCATGAGGAAGGTAACACAAGAAATATGCTGCCCTTCTAATTTGCAGTTATAATTGCAGGGGTGTTCTGTCTCTCTATTCTCTTTTCTCATTTGTCACACTGACAACTTCCCTCCGAGGCAGGAAACATGACAGATGCCTGTGCTGAGCTACACAAAATGTGTCAAAAATAAATGTCAACATGAGGACCCCAGGTGTTGAGCAAGTGCTGACTGATGTTGGTCTGTCCCTTTCCCATCATTGCAACAAGTCTGTGAAGTTTTATGACAGGTGCTGTGATAGCAATGAGAACCTTGGTGCTATTGAAAGAGCTGAAGAATTTTTTTCTATTTACACAGCATGTGATGGAGTCTGAATTTTATTCACAGCGTGTGAGTCTAAGTATTATTTGGCTGAATGAGTGTGTCCAGAGAAGAAGGTGGGGGACAGAGGATGAAAGGAGAGATAAGCACAGGGAAGGATTTCAATACTCACCTAGGTTCAAAATGCAGAAGAGAGTTTTTCTTGAGTATAAGTTCTCAAATGTGGCCATGTGTGTGGGATCTTGTTAAATGACTGATTGCTGAACCCGCACCCTGGAGCTTGTTGTCAGTATGTATTGAGTGGGTCCAGGTGTCAGCATTTCTAACACATTCCCAGGTGATACAGCCAATGCTGTGGCCCCGAAAACCAAGGATTTTTATTATCATGTCATCCATGTTTTTTCATCAGTAGTACCAAAGCCAGAAACGAAACATCTGTTTCTGAATTCCTTCTCCTGGAACTGACAGAAGATCCATCATTGCAGTTGCTTCTCTTCAGCCTCGTCCTGTTCATGTACCTAGTCACAGTGCTTGGGAACCTGCTCATCATCCTGGCCATCAGGTCTGACCCCAATCTCCACACACCCATGTACTTCTTCCTCTCCAACCTGTCCCTCAGTGACATCTGTATGAGCACGGGCACAATCCCAAAGATGCTGGTGAACATCTAAGCACAGAATTGGAGCATCTCCTACACAGGCGGCCTCTCCCAGGTCTTCTTTGGGCTTTTCTTGTCCTGGAATGTTGTCTCCTCACAGCAATGGCCTGTGACTGCTATGTGGCCATTTGTCACCCACTGATGTACCCCATCAACATGAATCCTTCTCTCTGTGTGATGCTGGTTCTGATCTCTCTGCTCATCAGCACTGTGAATAGCCTGCTCCACACTCTGATGGTGCTGCAGCTGTCCTTCTGCACAGACTTGGAGATCCCTACCTTCTTCTGTGAACTTTCTCAAGTCATTAAACCTGCCTGTTCTGATACCCTCATCAATAATATTTTCATGTGTTTTTTCTCTGTCATATTGGACGGTAGTGCTCTGTTTGGGATTATTTTTTCTTATACTCACATTGTCTATTCTCTTTTGAGATTGCCATCAGCTGGAAGAAAATATAAAGCCTTTTCCATCTGTGGATCTCATCTCTTAGTTGTTTTCTTGTTCTATGGCACAGGTTTTGGGGTATACCTTAACTCCATTTCTGAGTCCTCTAGGAGGACTGCAGTGACTTCAATGATGTACTCTATAGTCCCTCCCATGCTGAACACCTTTATCTACAGCCTGAGGAACAAAAACATGAGGGTGACCTTGGAAAAAATATTTGGTAGAATACCATTTTGAAGGTTGTTTTCATCATAATTAAACCAGGTTTCTAGAATGTGTCCAAATGACAAGTTAGCACTCTCATGTAAAACTTTAAAGTTTTTCCCTGTGTGTTAAACTGTTGTCATATGGAGAAAGTCTTCCATGTTTTTTTACTGTGTGCACTCTTAACTGTCAAAAAATAAAAAGAGTGTGAGAGGAAATGGAAACAGGCAAGATTAAGGGCAATCCCTTTCCAGAAATGAGAACATGCTGTCTGTAAGTCAGAATTCCCACTCCATATATAGAGCTTGAGGAATGGAATTCTCACAGGAGAATTTGGGATCCTGTCACAGGGGCAGGAGTTTCTGTTTAGGCATAAGGAAAAGTGTTCAGCACCACCAGAGGTGGACAGCTCCATACCTGGATTCCTTGGTGTCTTCTTTAGTGGAGATTCTCTTTCTATATAACACTTGTGGCTGTGGGTCACGTGAGGAATACATTCATATGGTGTGGTCATTGTTATCCCCCCAACTACTATGTTTGAATATTTGGAGCATATGTTGCAAGTATATGCTTTATGAATAAGTACTGTGTGAGATTCAGATATTGCTTCAAGTCTGAAAATACAGACAAATATATCAAGAGCAGATGGCAATGTATTTCTAATATGCAACACAAAAGGTCTTGGTTCCATCTTACTTGTTCAAACTTTATTTGTTTAGTGCATAAAACTTATCTGAAATATAAAAATTGGGGTTACATAATGAAAACATACATATAAATCATTGATTTAGAGCAAACAGGATTTTTGGAGAGTTCTCCATTCATATCGTTCTCTCTACTCTCCAATATTAAGATTTTTGCTGAAATCTGTTTTGTCCCTTAATACATATTCTTTTGGAGAATAGTAGAATAGATAAGAAGAAGATGGGTCCAGGGTAAGTGAAAGAATGAGAGAAAGAGGAGGTGCTGTGGAATGAAACTGCATATAAAAATTATATGCATAAATTAATTTTTCTTATTTATTTTTTGCATGTTTGGAGTGCTTGGGGTTGAAACCCAAACCTCATACAAGTTAGGCTAGTTCTATACCACTGAGCTGTATCCCATCACTCAAATGCTTGTTTTATAAAATCATAATTCCATGAATCCTTGCAAAATTCATTAGATATATCTAGTAAAGAAATTGCTTCATTTTGAACTAAAGACATGAAAGTTTTTGTATGAGTTCTATTTATGATCATTTTTGAATCATTTTACTTTGAGATTCAAACCTGCTGTTGATGAGGCAACTGTTAATTTCTTTTAATGCTGTATAGTTTTACATTGTACATTTTGAAATCAAAATACAGTTATCCTGTGCTGGGTTTGTTGGTCAGTGGTAGAATGTTTGCATACTTGTGTGAGGCACTGGGTTCAATCCTCAGCATCACATAATAACAAATAAATAAAAATGCGTTATTACATCCATCTACATCTAAAAATGTTTTAAAAGTACAGTTATCTTGCCTGATGTTGTTGCAATGTTCAGTGGCAAGCTTTCTGTTCTTTGCACATTATTTTAAATGATGTGTTGGATGAGACCCAGGGACTTGTACATGGTATGCAAACACTACCACTGAGCTATATCCCAAGTCCACATTTTGGACTATTATGAGTCAACATATTTGAGTAATCTTGCACATGTCCTCTGGTGGAAATAAGCAATATTTTTGCCCTTAGAGTGGAGTTATTGTGTATTTGAGAGCATCTCTTCTCCTTTGGGTACTTTCAAAGTGTTTTCCTACGTGGTTGAACAAATTTACACTCTTGAGAGCATTTCTTATGATACAAATAGTCACCAGTTCATTTTCATCACTCTTAAAAATCTAGTGAATGTAAAATATTATTTCATTAAGTTTACAGTTTTTTAATTTTGAGTTTGAATGTCTTCTCAGATACATGGACAATGTACTTTCCCATTTTTTTATATAATACCTGTTTTTGTTATTTCTATTGAACTGCATTTTTCCCTTTGTAGTTCATACAAGTTTTAAATGTTTTTATTGCATTATAGTTATAATAATATTGGAATTCATTGCCCCAAACACGATGGTTGTTAGTCTTGATATTGAGCTACACCCCCGTGCAGTGGTGCAAAAGTGCACTTTAATCCAATCACAACTTGGTCCCACTCAACTCTCTTTGAAATTTTCAATATCAAAGATATCAAGGATAGAGGAGATAAATGCTTGTATCTCAGGATTCAATCCATGTAGTTCTGGCTAAAGAAGCCTATGCCCCTGTTTCAGATTATTGCCCCAATAGAAATTGTTTGAAAAAATAGCACAACTGCAGTGCGCATAACACCTACCAATGACCTAAGCATAGGTAGATTTGATGCCTCTTAGTGTGGGTGTAAATGCCAAATTATGGACTCAGACCAGTTGTCTGTCCAGAGATTGATGGAGAACAATATAGTACATTCATGTAATGTTGTTTAAATCATAATAAGAATGAAATAATGGAATTTGTTGATAAATTAAGGGAACTGGGGAACATCATGTTGAATGAAATAAGTGAGACCCAGAAAGTCAAAGGTCAAATTTTTTCTCTCATATGTGAAAATTAGAGCAAATTAAGAAGAGAAATGGTGTGCAGTTACATGAAAATAGAAGACAGATCATAGAGTAGAGGAACAGAATTCAAGGGAAAGTATGAGGGTAGGGAAAAGGGAGGAACTGAACAATGAAATTGACCAAATTATGCTCTGTGCATATGTAAATATACCACAGTGAATTCCACATTTAAATATATCTTCAAAGCACTAGTTTAAAAAAACAATCAATAAATAGAAAGGAGACCAGAAGATTGGAGGGGAAGAAGGAAAGGAGAAGAAGTGGAAATATTCAGAACAGAAATGCGGCAAATTATTATCCTTATATGTATGATTACATAAAAGCGAACCTCATATTTAGTGTAAGCATCATGTACTAATAAAAACATTTTAAAAGATATTGTATGATTAAACAAGATCAAAAAGACAGAATTTTTTATGTTTAAATTTTATCTACTTATTTATTCATTTTTTTATTTTTACAGACTGCATTTTGAATCATTGTACACAATTGGGGTACAAGTTTTCCTTTCCATGGTTATACACAACATAGATTCACAACATTCATGTAATCATACATGTACATATTGTAATGATGTCTGTCTCATAACTTAGAAGGCCAAAAGAAATAGTTTTATTGAAAGCTAAGTTTCTTTGGTGAATTCCACTTCATCAAATATTGCCATCATTGTTCTGTTATTATTCCCATATTGATTAATTTTACTATTAATATTATTGCTGCTATTTAATGGGTGAACATCATGGACTAGTGATGGTTTAGTATATTATGTATATTATATTATGTGTATTAGTATATATATGTATATTAGTATATATATAGTATGTGTATATGTAGTATGTATGCATATAGTATGTATATTAGTATGTAGTATATTTAATAAATTTACGTAATAAATGTCACATGTTTACCTATAAGGGTGATAAAAACACGCAGTTGAATCTAGTGACAATGCCATTGTGTTGGCACACATGACTACTGTCAATTTCAAAGGATTCAGGGAAATCAAATAATATTGCAAATAATAAATATAAATTTAATGGAGGTGTTTATAAGAGTAGAAAGAAATATGTAACTGGAGGATTCTTTATACATATTCTATCTTTACTTTTAAACTAGTGGTCTGTATGTATGTTTTAGTATGTTACAACAAATTTAAGCCTACAGGTATGTTTTATGCACTAAGTGTATGACACTTGATACTATGTTATTTGAGGCATATTAACTACTGCAAATGCATTCTCTACTGTTCTTGAAATATTAATACCTAAAATCTTCTCAGACTTGAGAGCCTCTGAACCTTACAAAGGGCTTATTTATGAATCACTTCTTTAGACATCTCCACAAAGATTCAAACTCAATAGTCCTTCAGTGAGATTAATGAACCTGCATTATGAACATGGTTCTCAGGCAACTCACCTATGCAGGGGCTCTGTGGGCACCAGTGGAGGAAGCTCTGCTCTGGAAGACCATGGGGAATGACAGGGAGCTGTCCACGAGAGTGGTACTGAATGCTTTTTCTTCCGACCCCCACTTCCTGCTCCAATGACAGACTGTCATGTCCTGCTGAGATTTTATTTCCACACATGGAGAGATGACATTGAGAAGTTTTTCTCTTTGTTGGAAAGTAGTGATATTTAACCCTACCTGCTTGCTTTCTCTTTCACTGGTTTTTCAAAAATAAAAAATAAAAATAAAAATAAAACCACCCTAAAATCTCATCCAAAACTGGTCTCTTTCTCTACAGAAAAAATGTTTTCCTCACAAATAAAACATTAAGTTTTGCATGAGAGTGTTAAATGTTCAGTGGATGTACTTTGGAAAACTGGCTTAAATATGACAACAATCACATGAAGAATGTTATTCTACTTAATATTTTCCTCAAGGCTTCCCTCATATCCCTGTTCCTCAGGCTGTAGATAAAGGGTTTCAGCATTTGAGGGACCACAGTGTACATCACTGAAGCCACTGCAGTCTTCGTGGATGACTCAGTAACTACAGAGCTATAATACACAACAAATCCTGTGCCATAGATCAAGAAATCAACTAAGAGATAAGACCCACTGGTGGAAAAGTCTATATTATCTGCCAGGTGATGGCATTGTCAAAAGAGAACAGACAATTTGAGTATATGAGAAAATGATTCCAGACAGAGAACTACCAGTCAATATGATAGAGAAAAAATAAACCAAAATGTTATTGATGAGGGTATCAGAAGAGGCAGGTTTGATGACCTGAGCAAGTCCACAGAAGAAGTGGGGGATATGCAGGTCAGTGCGGAAAGGCAGCCTCAGCACCATCAGAGTGTGGAGGAGGGCATCCACAGAGCTGATGCCCAGAGAGATCAGAACAAGTGTCACACACAGGGAAGGATACATGATGATGGTGTTCATCGGTGTGTGACAAATGGCCACAAAGTGGTCATAGGCCATTGCTGATAGGAAGCAGTTCTCTAAGACAAGAAAAGCCAGGAAAAAGAAGACCTAGGAGAGGCAGCCTGTGTAGGAGATGATCTGACTCTGTGATTGGATGTTGACCATCCTCTTGGGGATGGTGCTTTTGCTTAAGGAGATATCAGTTAAAGACAGGATTGAGAGGAAAAAGTACATGGGGGTGTGGAGGTGGGGGTCAGGATTTACAGTCAGTATGATGAGCAGGTTTCCCAGGATGGTGACCAGGTACATGGACAGGAAGTGGCTGAAGATAAGCAACTGCAGTGCTGGATCCTCTGTCAGTTCCAGGAGCAGGAATTCTAAACCAGCTGTGTTGTTTCTTGGTTCCATGCTAACGATGAATCTAAAACCAAAGATGCACGACATGACAAGAAATGCTGATTTATGGGCCCAAGCAGCAGCAGCCAGACGTAGGGACTTGTGGGAAATGCTTATCTTGGACGGACATCAGACCTACTGATGATGAGCTGCTGGATGAGGAAAAACAGTGCAAGATTTAACAAACTTCCTCACATGTTAACTTTTTAAATTTTTAAAAATTTTATTTGTTCTAATTAGTTTTACATGAGAACTGCTCCTCAATTTACTCTCTTTTAAATGAAATCCCCAGAGACATTGAAATCCTTCTCTCTGATTCTCTCTCCTTCCTTTTTTATCTTCCTCACCTTCTTCCCTGTACTCAGTTATTCACGCTCATTTTTATTGAGAATTAACTTTCTCACACATGGTGGAAAATGGTGAGAATGCAATAAGTAGATATGATTTTTGTTTCAGAACTATTTTATGCTGTCTAATAGAAATATATACATAAAATTCTGAAGTGCATTGAATATTAAGGGAACTTGTCTCCCTGTGGTGATAGGTGGCATATGATTGAAAAAACAAAAAGAAGTCACTGAGAGAAAATATAAAATTTTCAGGCTTGTAAAAATATACAAAAAGCAACAATTTGTGCCTAGAAGACAAAGACATAAGAGATAGATAGCACTAGAAACTTGTAGATCCTGTAGAACATGGATCTCCTTTGTGAGACAGAGGTAGCTCTCAGAGCATAGATAATTTGGGGAAATTATTAGACTCAAATATGTTGAATTATTTTTATCCTCTAACCCTTGTTTTGTAAGAGAGGCAAATTCTTTAACTGGGAATGGAGGAACCGCAGTTGATGATTCAAGAAGTCCTCTGAATGGTTTGATATATGATGATTTTTTTTTGTACCAGGGACTGAACCCAGGATGCTTAGCCACTGAGCCCTTTTTTTATTTTGTATTTAGAGACAAGATTTCACATAAGTTGCTTGGAGCCTTGCTAAGTTGCTGAGAATGGCTTTGAACTTGTGATCCTCCTGCCTCAACGTGTCAAGTCACTGAGATTAGAGTCATGCACCATCCTGGAAATGTATGACAATTTTTAAGAGTACTAAAAAATAATAATAAATCATGGGTACCCTAAAAATAAAAATAAATCATGGGTACTGTGTCTTCAAGTGAATGTTAGGATATTTTCCTCTACTGCTCTCTCCCTCTGTCCCTTTTTAATCATTCCTCTTTTCTCTCAACTCCCTTTATTGAAATAAATTTGATTTACTCCCAACCCTCTTTTATGTGGAAAGTACTGAGAAGGAAACAAATGACAAGGCATTTCTTTCAATCAAAATTATTCAAAGATATCTTCAAAAGGCCAGAATGAAATTTTGAATTTTGTTTTCTATAGTACTGGTTCCCCAACTTTGTCTTGCTTCAGATCATCTGAAGGTCTTGCCAAATTATACATGTGTGAGTTGTTAGTATCATTCTCCTTAGTCCATGAGGACACTAAGGCATGATGGGTTTACAACTTGAATGTGAGATCCACAGAGACCAAGACTGGGTTTGTGTTCAGATATTCTGACATATCTGATATATATCCGATAGCCCTGTTTATGCCTCTGAATAGTACAGAACTTACATTCTTAAATGATGACTCAGACTTCATAGTTTTCCTGTGCAACTTTAATATTTTCTTCCTGAACAAAACCCCTAGTTTTTCTCTTGCCTTAAAATATATAAATCTCTACCCATGAAACTAATTTTAGCAGATAGACGACATTCATCCATGTGAATCTGAGGAAATATTAGAAAACAGTACCTTCATAGTTGAAACTCATAAAATTACCCCCTAGTATCATAAGCCATGTCTTTTACCAGTTAATTCTAAGAAATTCAGGGAACTCATTATGGGATTCTCTGTTCTATCTTAAGTGATTTATTCTCTTATTTTGATAAGTTCTTCTCTTAAGTGGCATATAGTTTTTTCAAAAATCTGCTAAATGTAAAAGTACATGAAATAGATAGATATTTAATAAAACTGATGAAAATATGAATGATTTATTGCTATTCAAAAAATAAAATATTATAAGATGAACACACAAGTTAATCAGGGTTCAAGTATAGCATTCTTGCAGAGAAATGGTCCCTGTCCTCAAGGGGAAGATGCTATGACAGCATTACCATATGGTGTAACACTGGTCTCACACACTCTGAATGTGTATATATATCTCCTACCATCACTTTGTATACCTTGAATATATGAATTTTTTTTGAATTTTGCTTAAATGAAATGGTAAGAAACTGTGGGGGGTGTTTCATATTGAGAAATGGATAGAACAAAGTGCCCACAACAGGGCTTCACTTATCAGACTCTTATACTGTCATTTCCTGTTGTGTTCTTTATGGAATGTCATGAATAGGTGGCCCTATTCCTTCCTTAGAAATTGCTGTGTGTTAGGGCAGTTGAGGAAAGAGCAAAGAAAGGGACCATTCCTTCCATGATGAATGAAAATATCAGGGAATTCTTTAATATACTAAAACTATCCTTGGGAATGATGGTCAGGTAGAAACAATGAAGGGATCAGGAATTATACCAATATATTAATGGACATATGATGACATACATATGAATTAAAATGTATTAGAGAAGAAATGAGTTAGATACATGAGTAACATTTTCAAAACATTAACTAAAGAACTTTAGCTTCAGGAAGAATGTTATTCAACATCTCACCTGGATATTGAACATGAAAGATGTGACCTCAGAAAATACGGACAAATTAAATGCATCAGTGTTCTTTGTATCCTGACAATAGGAAAGATGCTTTCTGAGAATCTCAGAATTGACTACACCCTGCTTATTTCAGGTTTGAGGGTACAAAAATAAAACTCACCGGAAAAATAAGCTCTAAAATAATATTGGCAGCAACCTGGTCACACCGGCCACCTAAGAAGTTTTATCCTCATGATTTATTTCACCAGGCATGAGAGCTGCACATGTACTCAAGTCCACTGCAGCTGTGGTCCAAAGCAGCTACTGCTCATGCTGGTGACAAACCACATGGTGTCTTGGAGGAAACTTTGGACTTGGGCTTTTTAATTATTTTGGAACTCTGAAGACTGTTGGCACTCTAGGAGATGGACTGAATACATTTTATATTGTGATTTGGTCATGAACATCTGGGGACAAGAGGTAGATTATAAGGTTTGGATTTAGAATGTCTTGTCTACAACCCAGTTGTCCCAACTCAGAGGGCAGATTGAAGAAAGGCCAAAGACAGAGTATGAAAGTGGCATGAGAGACATATGATTTATTAAGGAAAGTTTGAAAGAGATCAGTGACTAAACAAAGAAAGGTTCAGTGTCAGTAGGCTGAACCAATAGCACCTTTATCCCTCACAGTGTTTGCCGAGCAGTACCTCCTCTCCCTCATGGTGAATTGTGCAGGAGTAGCTGATGGACGAGTGACACATATCATCCCCAGGGCGGCCTGAGTTCCAGCTGGGTCCCCATTTAGAGAGGGTTTTTATGTGTTCGTCTACAGAAGCAGCAATATCACTACCATTTACTTCCTTGTGTGACCAACACTCCCAGTAGCAATGTCCTGGCATACATGCAAGGAAGCAGCTTCTCCAGATACCAGTCACTTACTCTTGTTCCCAGTTGGCATAAGACATCCAGAGTCCTTCAAGAAAATATGTGAGTGTACATTCAAGCATGGTATTGCTCTCCTTGTTTCTTTATCTTGTCTAGGTTTTGGGGAAGAAAAAGGGAGCATACAGGAACATGGTTTTATAGAACTTCATTTCTTTAGATATTATGCATGCAAAAAAGTCAGGCATTGACAGTCTAGACCCCAAGGCAGCCATGTATAGGGGTGGAATTTTTAAGCAATGATGGATCATGAGGGCTCTGACATCATCTGTGCATTAGTCCAAAGGGTGGATGAATCATAGCTGAGGAATCCTGGGAGATGGGACCCAGTTGGAGGAAGAAGTCCACTGGGGAACTTCCCTGGGAAGCTTGACCCTCTTCCCAGCCCTTCCTCACTTTCTGTCTGTTCCCCACCTACCACGTGCTGAGTAAATTTCCTCTGTACACTCTTCAACCATGACATTTCTCCTTGGAGCTTCCCAACCATGAACTGAGTCCTCTGAAACCACCATCCAGGATAAATCATTCTTTTAAGTTGTTAAGGTCAGATATTTTGTTCACAGAAACAAAAGCCTGATAACAGAGGACAGCAGAGAGAGAGAGAGAGAGAGAGAGAGAGAGAGAGAGAGAGAGAGAGAGAGAGAGAGAGGTATTGTGGAATGTGTTTCTATTGTTCCTTTTGAGGCAACCCCCCAGGGACCCACCACCTTCCAAGGTAGTCACCTTCAAAAGGTACTCCATCCCCAATACCACAACAGGGCACCCATCACACCTTAATTGCACAGGATATTAGGGGATAAATACCCAGAGAGAAGGACTGTAAAAGCACAGACACTCAGAGGTTTTCTCCTTACTCAATAATGTAGGTTTGCTGACTCTTATGCCTTTTTCCCTATATATTTCAATGCAAACACAAAAAGTTATCTTTTTAAAAGTCATTGAATGGCTGCTGAATATTTGTGAATTTCATTCTCTCTCTAGTTTTTTATTTATTTATTTATTTATTTATTGTTGGTATGTTGATATGTCCCTGCAATCTGCACACTTGGGCAGATTTCAAACTTCATTTAGTAGGTGGAAATGTTGATCCATGTTAATGCTCACTGTAAAATTTTAAAACTTATATAACTTTTCTAGAAAATCTTTGAAACTCATACTTCAGATAGAGCACTAATCTCCAGAATATATAAAGAACTCAAAGAATTCTACATCAAGAATACAAATAATCCAATCAACTAATGGGTTAAGGAAATGAACAGACACTTCACAGAAGAAGATCTACAAGCAATCAACAGATATGTGTGAAAATGTTCAACATCTCTAGTAATAAGAGAAATGCAAATCAAAACTACCCTAAGATTCCATCTCACCCCAATTAGAATGGCGATTATCAAGAATACAAGCAACAACAGTTGTTGGCGAGGATGTGGGGAGAAAGGGACACTCATACATTGCTGCTGGCGTTGCAAATTAGTGCAGCCACTCTGGAAAGCAGTATGGAGATTCCTCAGAAAGCTTGGAATAGGATCACCATTTGACACAGTTATCTCACTCCTTGGCCTATACCCAAAGGACTTAAAATCAGTATACTACAGATATATAGCCACATCAATGTTCATAGCTGCTTGATTCACAGTAGCGATTGTGGAACCAACCTAGGTGTCCTCGATAAAATCATGGCATTTGCAGGCAAATGGATGAAATTGGAGAATATCATGCTAATTGAGATAAGCCAATCTCAAAAAACCAAAGGATGAATGATCTCGCTGATAAGTGGATGATGACATATAATGGGGGGTGGGAGGGTTAGTGTTAGGCTTAGGGTTAGGGTTAGGGTTATGGAGGGGGCAAGAATGAGGGGGAAGGACTGTATAGAGGGAAAAGAATTTATACTTTTCAAAGTAGATCATCTAGAATTTAAAGCCAGATGGCACTGTGATGTCTTTCATGCCAATCTCACCTCATTGAGACTTCAGTAAAGGAATAGTTGATAAAATGGAGAGTCAGCAACGGGATTGCAAAACGAGGTTCAATTTTCCATAAACTTCAAAGGAAATTGTAACACAGGCAAACAACATGGTGAATGGACTGAAACCAAAGTGAGGTGGGTGGGCTCTCGGGGAGAAAGAGACCCCAGAAGTTGGGGACCCAGATCTGTGAGCACGATCAGTCACACTCATTCCCTTTAGTTAGGTGAAGAAAACCCCCAGAACATGCTGTACCACACCAACTAGAACAAACCATGATCAATTTAATTTTTTCCCCATCCAACATTACTGATGTGCCCAGAACTGATTCATGGCTAGAATGCTTAACAGAAAGGAGTATGCTGAACCCCAAATATCAAACAGTTGATGTGAGATTTCATTTTAAAGGAGCTTGCTTAGGAACACATCTATTCCCAGGAACATCATATATATGATCAGAGCTCAACCTGGGCACATCACCATCTTCTCTTCTTAGTTAAAAGGGGCATCTGCATCCTGCCTTTGGGGTGTACATAAATTTGCTGTCATCACATGAAAGTCCTTGTGTCTTGCTCTTGATGCATCTTGGAATTCTTTCTACTGGCTAAAGTCAAGAACTTGCCCAGGGAGAACTGAGGTACATTGCCCCCTTGTGAGAGGAACTCCCTGGAACCCTGACTGCTGATTGAAGGACTCTCCAGATTTATTTCCATCAACAAGAAAGTACTTGCTCTTTGCAGGTAAGGAGGACATGTCTTAGGAGGAAATTGCCAGGGACAGTGGTAGAGCTTCATTTTATTTGCAATTTTTAAAATTTCTTCATTGTTTACTGACATAATATTCGTACACACATGTCAGATACACTGGGATGTTTGGGTTCTCAGATACACTGGGCATTGTGCTACTTGGGTACTTAGCATTAGAACATACATCACCTTAAACTTTCATGGCTCATGGTGAGATCATTCAAATTTCTCCTTTCTAACTGTTTTTAAGATATATAATACATCATTGCAAATTATGTTCACCCTATTATACCATAAATCACCATAACTGGTTCTTCACATCAAACCGTAATGTAGCACCTGTTGCTCAACCGCCCACTCTTCCCCTTCCCTCTGCTTCCTTGAGATACTATTCCTGCCATGTCTAACTTCTCCAAACTGCCTTTCTTTAAGAGTGTGCTAACAATGGGATCTCTGCAGTAGGCTCTGCCTCTGGAGAAGCAAAGACTGTCAAACCTCTCAGAGTTTTCCATAAGGATTGGGAATTTACAGGGGTGTTAAAAGGCACCTGGTTATTACATATCTCATCAACTTAGCAGATTGTGGTGACAGAAAGTGCTGGCATTCTGACTAACCAGGAGCCCTATCACTCTGGCTCACTCTAGAAACACAAGTCCAAATTAAATATCACAGAACAGAGAGTGTCCTACCCATGAGCATCCTCACAGAGACCTTCATATCCCTGTTCCTCAGGCTGTAGATAAAGGGGTTCAGCATCTGAAGGACCACAGAGTACATCATGGAAGCCACTGCAGAATCCTTGGAGGAGTCAGTCACTGCAGAGCTAATGTACACCCCCAAACCTGTCCCGTAGAACAAAGAGATGACAGACAGGTGAGACCCACAGGTTGAAAAAGCTTTATGCTTCCCTCCTGATGACGGCATTCTCAAGACAGAGGACAAAATGTGAATGTAAGAGAAAATGATTCCAGAGAGAGAAACATCAGAAAATAAAGCAGACACCAAATACACCAGCTGTTACTGATGAGGGTATCAGAAGTGGAGAGTTTGATGACCTGAGCAAGTTCACAGAAGAAGTGGGGGATCTCTGGGTCTGTGCAGAAGGACAGGTGGAGCACGATGACAATGTGGAGAAGGGCATGCATATGCTGAGGAGCATGGAGAGTAGATCAAGGAATGCACAGGGACGAGGGTTAATGATAACTGTGTATCTCAGGGGGTGACAAATGGCCACATAGTGGTCATAGGCCAAAACTGCATCGAGACAATTTTCCATGCCAACAAAAACTATGAAATGCAGACCTGGCAGAGGCATCCTGTGTAGGTGATGCTCTGATCCTGTCTCAGGACATTCACCAGCATCTTAGGGACTGTGCTTGTGCTTAAGCAAATGTCATTAACAGACAGGCTGCAGAGGAAGAAGTACATGGGGTGTGGAGGTGGGAGTCAGAGCTGACAGCCAGGATGATGAGCGGGTTCCCCAGGATGGTGACCAGGTATATGGATAGGAAAAGGCTGAAGATGAGGGGCTGCAGTGCTGGGTTCTCTGTCAGTCCCAGGAGGAGGAATTCTGAAATGACTGTTTGGTTCTAGCTTTCATGTTGGTGAAGAATCTGAAGCAAAAATGGGGTGTAACTGTCATAGCCTGGGTGACCAGCAGTAGCACCATCATTTGGAAACAAGTTAGAAAACAAACCTGTGGAGCCCTTGATCTTCATATTTCTAACTCCAGATCTGTGAGTATTTAAAATCTGATTGCTAAATGGCCACGATTCTGCTGCCTGGTTTTGATAGTCCTAGCAATTAATGCACTTACAAACCCCATCCCCAACCTCTCTACAGAGTCCAAGCGTGCTTTGTAGCAATCATCATTTTTGAGAAAGTGCTGATTTCCGCTCAGAAAGAAATGGACCCTATACTTGTACAGAATGAGACCAGCAACCTGAGAGCTGGGTAGCCCCAGAACAAATATATGTGTGCAGAGGGTGACACAAAGGCCAGGAGGGTGTGATGACTGACCCTCATCATATTTCTCCCTCCCTTGTTTCTTACCCTCCTCGCTGCTTCCCAGAATCAAACTCTGGTGACACACTCAGCCTGGCTTCCCAAGCATTACCTAAGGGATTCGAATTCATGGTTGACTTCCAGGGAAATGATTCTCATCATCTTACTGGGACATTGGAGATGGAAATCTGTCTCAGGAAGTGCAGAGAGGGCAGGTGAATGAACATGCTCCTCTTCAGGAAGAGTCATCTTTGAGAGGAGGCTCGGGTGCTTCTTCCTGGCTGGGCAGGGTGGCGGAGTGAGGAGTCACAGGTTGCTTCCTATCACCTCCATTTCCCTGGGGGCTCAAATTCCTAAGTTCCTCATTAGATCAGATACTTTACTCTCCTGGTGACCCCAGGAGTGCATAGCCTTGAAGACAAACTCAGTAGCAGTGAAGGCTCAGGAGGGACAGATTCCTGACCCCTACATCAAATCTACACCTTGGACTGTCTCTTTTGTTCCTGCTCATCTCCATTTGATGGACCTGGCAAATAAAACTTCTCCAAAAAATTTCAGTATTGATTTTAAGTTGTAAATGAATCCATACAATCACTTATATCAAGTACACTTATTTTTATGTAGAGTAGCAAAATACATTCTACATATGTGGCTATAATTTTGCAATTTATCTGATTATCAACCAAGCAGATGTAAAAATACAAATATACAATTGTGTCTTTCCAAATATATCATTGATGTTTATTGAACTTTAATTTTTACTTTTTATATTTGCACAGAAATTTTTCATCCCTTTGTGTGGTCAATGATGATGGCAAAAACAAATACACAGGATTGTGACACCCTGGTTAGAACCTCAAGCATATCTTTTTCAATATTGCCACAGGGTTTCCATAATTTTGTTTCCAAAGGGCTCTGTGGTTTGAAATTATGGTCCTTCATCTTAATTAGTTTTTAGTTTTTAAATTTTATTTGTTCAAATTATTTTTACATGACAGTAGAATGGATTAATACATCTTATAGACCATATATAAACGGAATGTAATCTCTCATTTTTCTGATTATACATATTGCAGGAACACATCGGTTATGCAGTCATACATGTACATGAGATAATAATGTCTGCTCAGTAGTAAAGCAGCCCTGGCTTAAATTCTTAATACAAAAAATGGATAATACTATGACTATTTGTCCATTGACTCAGCATATTTGAGGAGATTAGATTTTAATCAAGATGTCATGGTGACAGTTTTATCATCTTAACAATATTTGCTTCAAAAAGAATAAATAATAGGTAATATATAGAAATATTTCAATGTGATTATTTAAAAAAAGGTCAAATATTCCATCAACCACAGGAACACTCACATAAAAATATGAAGTAAATTTATCCTGATTTCCAAAACAATATACTGTAATGACATAATGATTGGCCCCAAGTAGGTTCAGTGAATCTGTTTCTATAAGTGAGAAAGTATTTTGTTCCCTGTAAGTAATGAGGACTAAGTGCCTTTGAGAAGATTCGTTCTCAAGTGCACATATAGTAGTCCTTTTTAGAAATTTGCTCACTTATTTTCAGATGCCCTATATTTGCACCAATTTCTGAGTTAACAAAGTGCTGTTTTGATTCTCATATCCATTTGGCACCGATCAATTCATCTTTCTATGCTTGACTTATTTAAATCAGTATCACTTGAGTTTACCTGTATTGATGCCAATGACAGGATTTCATGCTTTTGATGGACGATATTGCTTTTTGATTATATACCTCATTTTCTTCATCCATTTCTGTGTTGGTGGGCATTTAGGATGATTCTATTTACAAACTATTGTCAGATAGATTATGACTAGAGGAGGTGGGTCATAGGGCCATGGCTTAGAGTTATATATATGTTGTCTGTGGTGAGGGAGGCATGTCCCTCTACTCTGTGGTGTGATGTCCAAACTACTTCATCTATCATGTTCTTCAGCCATGACTTTTTATTTAGCCAGGTCCCAGAGTAGCAGAGTCAGTCATCTATGCACTGAGACCTCTGAACCCAAAAGCCCCCAAATAAAAGATTTCCTCCGTAAAATTGTTCTTGTTGAGTCTTTCATTCACACCAGCAAAAAATCTGATTAAAATATATGTACTAATTGAATCCTAGGATAACAACACAGTCTCTAAACACCAATGACCAGGCTACTTATCATGTGCAGGACTAAGAAGACATGGAAGATGCAAAGAGAAAAGAGAACATTTACAGAGATGGCTGCACATGCCAATAGTTGTTAGATTTGAGGGAATTAAAAGATTTATTCAATACAAATGATTGAGCAGAGAACTCCTACTTGGTGAGAGAGATGTCATTGTTATGGAAGATTTTCACAATCCAAGGTGGAGGAAATGGTCTTGAATATGGAAATGTCTTGTCTCTCAAACTTTTATGAGGAAAGTTATACTCTTGAAGTCAATGATTCCTTCTCAGTTATTCAACAACCTTTCAATTCTATCAAGAAGCATGAAAGAATATTTACTCTCTTTAATGCACAGTTGTAAAAGAATAGCTATCCAAATCACACCAAGATGAGAAAGATTGCCCATTTTCTTCGGGACCATAATGATAGAGATAACAGACAATAAGTAACTGGATGCTAAACACCAAAACACAGATTCTTATAACTACAAAGATGAAAAAAACAACAAAGACTCAGAAATCACTTAAGAATTTGAAATATTATTGAGGTCAAAATGAAGATAACTGATGTGGTAAATTATGCAGACATATATAAAGGAGTGATAACAATGGTTTAGAATTCTACCAAATAAGGATCCAAGATGGCGTCCTAGAGGGAGACTGCACCCCCAGTCGCTCCGAAACCCAGGAGTTAACAAGGGGAGGCATTGAGAGACTCGGACTGAAATAGAGCCACAGGTGAGTCTGCCCACTGGGTAAAGCTCGGCCCGGGTGGCAGGCCCAGATATAGGTGGCTTATCGGAGCCGGGCAGGGCAGCTAGAGTCATCCACAGGCAGCCGTGCGCACTCCGGCGGTGGGCCCCGCCCACACAGCCAGCTTCTCCAGGTTCTCGGAACGGAACTGGCCCGCTAGTGAGAGCCTTTCTGACCAGAACAAGCTCTGAGTCCCGGAGCCAGTGCAGCGCAACGTACTCCGGCACACAAGCAGCTTCAGGGACCAGGATAGGGCAGCCAGAGACCTCCCCAAGTAGCCTGGACCCCTGCGGTGGGAGGTGCCTTTCAAGGCTAGCTTCTCAGACCAGACCGCCCAGTGAGAGGTTTTCTACATAGAACCAGCCACAAGTCCCCGAACCAACGGAGAGCTTCGATCTGCAAGCAGCCTCTGGGATCAGGGCAGGGCAGCAAGAGACATCTTCAGGCGGCTCTGCCCACTCCGGCCGCAGGCTCTCTTCACGGGGTGATCCAAGATGGCGGCCTAGAGGGAGACTGCACCCCCAGTCACTCCAGAACCCAGGAGTTAAGAAGGGGAGGCATTGAGAGACTCGGTCTGAAATAGAGCCACAGGTGAGTCTGCCCACTGGGTAAAGCTCGGCCCGGGTGGCAGGCACAGATAGGGGTGGTTTATCGGAGCAGGGCAGGGCAGCTAGAGTCTTCCCAAGGTAGCCTTCCACACTCCAGCAGTGGGCTCCTCCCACACGGCCAGCTGCATGGTGCAGGCCCACAGTGAGAGCATTTCCACACAGAACCAGTTCCAAACCGTGGAACCAGTAGGGGGCTAGGGGCAGTTTTCTTCGGATGCGTTGCTGTATCAGATTCCTCCAAGACATCAGGCTACTGAAGGCTGGGAGGTGATACACTGGAAATCTACCGGGACACTATAAGCCAATAGTGGAAAACTGCAATATCTCAGGGTCCCACTGACAGCTGACTAATATGAGAAAACAAGGGAAGAAAATGTCCCAAACAAACCTAGATACTACATCAATAAAACCCAATGACAGCACAGCAGAAGAAATGTCAGAAAGGGAGTTCAGAACGTACGTAATTAAAACGATCAGGGAAGCTAATGAGGAGATGAAAGAGCAAATGCAGGAATTGAAGGAGGAGATGAAAGAGCAAATGCAGGCATTAAATGATCGCACCAATCAACAGTTAAAAGACCAAATACGGGAAGCAAGAGATCATTTCAATAAAGAGTTAGAGATACTGACAAAAAAGCAAACTGAAATACTTGAAATGAAGGAAACAATAAACCAAGTTAAAAACTCCATAGAAAGCATAACCAATAGGATAGAACACCTGGAAGACAGAACCTCAGACATTCAAGACAAATTATTTAATCTTGAAAGCAAAGTTGGCCAAACAGAAAAGATGGTAAGAAATCATGAACAGAATCTACAAGAATTATGGGATATCATGAAAGGCCAAATTTAAGAATTATTGGGATTGAGGAAGGCTTAGAGAAACAAACCAAAGGAATGAACAATCTATTCAATGAAATAATAACAGAAAATTTCCCAAATCTGAAGAATGAAACGGAAATGCAAGTACAAGAGGCTTATACAACTCCAAACATACAAAATTACAACAGACCCACACCAAGGCACATTATTATGAAAATACCTAACATACAAAATAAAGACAGAATTTTAAAGGCCGCGAGAGAAAAGAATCAAATTACATTCAGAGGGAAACCAATAAGAATATCAGCAGATTTTTCAATCCAGACCCTAAAAGCTAGAAGGGCCTGGAACAACGTTTACCAAGCCCTGAAAGAAAATGGATGCCAACAAAGAATCTTATACCCAGCAAAACTTACTTTCAGATTTGACAACGAAATAAGATCCTTCCATGATAAACAAAAGCTAAAGGAATTTACAAAAAGAAAGCCAGCATTACAGAACATTCTCAGCAAAATATTCCATGAGGAAGAGACGAAAAACAACGATGCAAATCAGCAACAGGAGGCGCTAGCCGAAAGGAATAGCCAAATAAAGGAGAAACCAAATCATGTCAAAAACAAATATGAGTCAATTGACTGGGAATACAAATCATATCACAATAATAACCCTGAATGTCAATGGCCTGAATTCATCAATCAAAAGACACAGACTGGCAGATTGGATTAAAAAGAAAAATCCAACAATATGCTGCCTGCAAGAGACTCATCTCATAGAAAGAGACACCCATAGACTAAAGGTGAAAGGATGGGGTAAAACATACCATGCACACGGACACAGCAAAAAAGCTGGAGTATCCATCCTCATTTCAGATAATGTGGACTTCAAAGCAAAACTCGTCAGAAGGGATAAAGAAGGACATTACATGCTGCTTAAGGGAAGCATAAATCAGCAAGACTTAACAATCATAAATATCTATGCCCCGAACATTGGCTCATCCACGTACGTCAAACAAATCCTTCTCAATTCCAGAAATCAAATAGACCACAACACAATAATACTAGGCGATTTTAACACACCTCTCTCACCACTGGATAGATCATCCAAAAAAAATTGAATAAAGAAACTATAGATCTCAACAACACAATCAACAATTTAGACTTAACGGACATATATAGAATATACCATCCAACAAAGAACGAATACACATTCTTCTCAGCAGCACATGGATCCTTCTCTAAAATAGACCATATTTTATGCCACAAAGCTACTGTTAGCAAATACAAGAAGATAGAGATACTACCTTGTACTCTATCAGATCATAATGGATTGAAATTAGAAATAAATGACAGAATAAAAAACAGAAACTTCTCCAATACCTGGAGATTAAATAATACACTATTATATGATGAATGGATAACAGAAGACATCAGGAGAGAAATAAAAAAATTCTTAGAAGTAAATAAGAACAAAGACACATCATATCAAAATCTCTGGGACACTATGAAAGCAGTACTTAGAGGAAGATTTATTTCATGGGGTGCATTCAAAAAAAGAAGTAGAAATCAACAAATAAACGACTTAACACTACAGCTCAAAGCGCTAGAAAAAGAAGAGCAGACCAATACCAAAAGTAGTAGAAGACAGGAAATAGTTAAAATCAGAGCCGGAATCAATGAAATCGAAACAAAAGAAACAATTGGAAAAATTAACAAAATAAATAGTTGGTTCTTTGAAAAAATAAATAAAATTGATAAACCCTTAGCCACACTAATTAAGAGAAAGAGGGAGAAAACTCAAATTACTAAAATTCGGAATGAACAAGGAAACATCACAACAGACACGAGTGAAATACAAAACATAATTAGAAGCTATTTCGAAAATCTATACTCCAACAAAACAGAAAACCTCGAAGACATCAACAAATTTCTAGAGACATATGAATTACCTAAACTGAACGAGGAGGACATACACAACTTAAATAAACCAATTTCAAGCAATGAAATAGAAGAGGTCATCAAAAGCCTACCAACAAAGAAAAGTCCGGGACCAGATGGGTTCTCAGTCGAGTTCTACAAAACCTTTATAGAAGAGCTCATTCCAATATTCCTCAAACTATTGCATGAAATAGAAGAGGAGGGAACCCTCCCAAACACGTTCTATGAAGCCAATATCACCCTGATACATAAACCAGACAGAGACACATCGAGAAAAGAAAATTTCAGACCAATATCCTTAATGAACATCGACGCAAAAATTCTCAACAAAATTTTAGCAAATCGCATACAAATATATATTAAAAAGATAGTGCACCACGATCAAGTGGTTTTTATCCCAGGGATGCAAGGTTGGTTCAACATTCGGAAATCAATAAATGTCATTCACCATATCAACAGACTTAAAGTTAAAATCACATGATTATTTCAATAGATGCAGAAAAAGCATTCGATAAAATACAGCATCCCTTCATGCTCAAAACACTAGAAAAAATTGGGGTAGTGGGAACATTCCTTAACATTATAAAGGCAATCTACGCTAAGCCCATGGCTAATATCATTCTAAATGGTGAAAAACTGAAAGCGTTCCCCCTAAAAACTGGAACAAGGCAGGGATGCCCTCTTTCACCGCTTCTATTCAACATCGTCCTTGAGACTCTAGCCAGAGCAATCAGACAAACCAAAGAAATTAAAGGGATACGAATAGGAAAAAAAGAACTCAAACTATCCCTGTTCGCTGATGACATGATTTTATATTTAGAGGAACCTGGAAATTCCACCAGAAAACTTTTAGAACTCATAAGTGAATTCAGTAAAGTAGGAGGTTACAAGATCAATGCTCATAATTCAATGCATTTTTATACATAAGTGATGAATCTTCAGAAAGAGAAATTACGAAAATTACCCCATTCACAATAGTCTCAAAAAAAATAAAATACTTGGGAATCAATCTCACAAAAGAGGTGAAAGACTTCTACAATGAGAACTACAGAACACTAAAGAAAGAAATTCAAGAAAACCTTAGAAAATGGAAAGATCTCCCATGTTCCTGGATAGGCAGAATTAATATTGTCAAAATGGCTATACTACCTAAAGTGCTATACAGATTCAATGCAATTCCAATTAAAATCCCAATGATGTACCTTGCAGAAATAGAGCAAGCAATTATGAAATTCATCTGGAAGAATAAAAAACCTAGAATAGCTAAAGCAATCCTCAGTAGCAAGAGCGAAGCAGGGGGTATTGCAATACCAGATCTTCAACTCTACTACAAAGCAATAGTAACAAAAACGGCATGGTATTGGTACCAAAATAGACAGGTAGATCAATGGTACAGAATAGAGGACATGGACACAAACCCAAATAAATACAATATTCTCATACTAGACAAAGATTCCAAAAATATGCAATGGATGAAAGATAGCCTCTTCAACAAATGGTGCTGGGAAAACTGGAAAACCATATGCAATAGAATGAAATTAAACCCCTATCTCTCACCCTACACAAACTCAACTCAAACGTGATCAACGACCTCGGAATCAGAGCCAGAGACCCTGCATCTTATAGAAGAAAAAGTAGGTCCAAATCTTCAACTTGTTGGCTTAGGATCAGACTTCCTTTACAGGACTCCCATAGCACAAGAAATAAAAGCAAGAATCAACAACTGGGATAGATTCAAACTAAAAAGCTTTCTCTCAGCAAAGGAAACCATCAGAAATGTGAAGAGAGAGCCTACGGAGTGGGAGAATATCTTTGCCAACTATACCTCAGATAGAGCGCTAATTTCCAGAATCTATAAAGAACTCAAAAAACTCTACTCGAAGAATACAAATAATCCAATCAACAACTGGTCTAAGGAAATGAACAGACACTTCACAGAAGAAGATGTACAAGTAATCAACAGATATATGAAGAAATGTTCAACATCCCTAGTAATAAGGGAAATGCAAATCAAAACTACCCTAAGATTTCATCTCACCCCAATTAGAATGGCGATTATCAAGAATACAAGCAACAATAGGTTTTGGTGAGGATGTGGTGAAAAAGGAACACTCATACATTGCTGGTGGGGTTGCAAATTAGTGCAGCCACTCTGGAAAGCAGTGTGGAGATTTCTCAGAAGGCTTGGAATGGAAACACCATTTGACCCAGCTATCCCACTCCTTGGCCTATACCCAAAGGACTTAAAATCAGCATACTACAGAGATACAGCCACATCAATATTCATTGCTGCTCAATTCACCATAGCCAGATTGTGGAACCAACCTAGATGCCCTTCAGTTGATGAATGGATAAAGAAACTGTGGCATATTTATGCAATGGAATATTACTCCGCAATGAAGAATGATAAAATTATGGCATTTGTAGGCAAATGGACCAAATTGGAGAATGTCATGCTAAGTGAGATAAGCCAATCTCAAAAAACTAAAGGACGAATGATCTCGCTGATAAGCGGATGAGGATATATAATGGGGTGTGGGAGGGGTTAGCATTAGGTTTAGGGTTAGGGATAAGGAGAGCGGTAAGAATGAAGGAAAGAAGGACTGTATAGAGGGAAAAGAGGGGTGGGAGGGGTGGGGGGGAAGGGAAAATAATAAACATCATTGCCCTATGTAAACGTATGATTAAAAAAAAAAAGAATTCTACCAAATAAATTTTAGATAAATATGTATAATATAATCAAAACTATCAGCATTAATCCAATTTTTCTATCACACACAAAATATGAAATTGCATTTAGGCCCATGAGATAATCCAAAATATGATAATTTACTGGAAAAATCTTATTTCAAAATGGATAACATTCACCCTCTGTTAGTCAGATTTTTTTCATCACTGTGACCAAATAATTGACCAGAACAACTTAAAGGAGAAATGATTTGTTTTGCCTCATGGTTTCAGAAAAAACATAGCCACAGAAGAATTTTAGTGCCTGGACAGCTGAGCATGTAAATTCTGGGAAAAAAAATTCTTGGGTCCATATGCTAGTAGAGAATCCCTATGCTCATATTTCAAAGCAAAGTCATTCAAATTAGCTGACACTTTTATATCCTTGAACTTAAGAAGGGTGGGATTTGGTCAATTCCTAAGATGACTTGAATTCCTCCTTCCAATTGTCCCAGAGCAAAGTACTTAGCTTCTCCTTAGTGGCACTACTCCCTTCAGAAACCACACCTTCCTTGACTCCAATATTGCACATACTTTTCTGGTTAGACTGAAAATATTTTCTTAAATATTTCTGCTCTTCTTTCTCCTGATGCTCACTGTAAACCTGGCTTAAAACTGCCATGAATACAAATCCTGATGCTTAAATGCAGTGCTGCCTTGATATTTCTTCTACCAGATTGGTTATTCCATTGACTTTAAATTCAACTTCACACAAAATCTCAGGACATGAACCAAATATTGACAAGTTTTTTGCCAGAATGTAACATATGTGGTCTCTGGTCCAAATTTCCCAACAGAGTCATCATTTGAATGTGAAACACACAAGCACAACCTTTATTGTTTTCCTTGTTACTTGCATTCTAGTCTTTCAAGTTTCCCAGAGTTTCCCATTAAACACATTGTAAGCTGTTTCCAAACTCCTTTTGTAAACTAGTACCAAAGTCTTATGAACCACATTGTCAGGTATAGTCACAGTAATGACCTCATTTCTTGGTACAATTTTCTCTGTTTGCCAACATGTCATCATTGTGATCAAAACACCTTACAAGAATAATTTTGAGGAGGAAAGATTTATTTTGACTCACCCTTTTAGGGGTAGGCTATCTCTGTTCCTTTATCCCTGAGGTGATGCAGTACATGAGGCTGGAAGGGTATGTTGGCGGGAAGTTTCTCAGTTTTGGCAGCTAGAATCAGAAAAAAAGGGATAGAGTGAGAACAGAAGAGGGTGGGGATAAGATATATTGCCAAAGGCCATGCTCTCCATGACTTACTTCCTTCTACTTGTGCCTTCTGCCTACAGTTTCCAGCACCTCTGAGAAATTTAGTCAGCTATGTGTTCATCCACTGATGAAGTCAGGTCACTCAGTATCCAACCATTTCCTAAAAGTTCCACCTCAGAACAATGCTGTACTAGGGATCAAACCTTCAACAAATGAGTCCTTAAAGGGCACTGAATAGCCAAAGATAATACCACTTATCATGTGTTTCATAAATGAGGAAAATTAGGCTATGAAATGAATATATTGAGGGCCAGCATTAAAATCACGACAGCAATATTACATGTGACTCCATAGGTAGCTCTATTATCAGTGGACAAAGGGAAGGGCATTCGACATTCTGTCTCTGACATCATGTCTAGACACAACACTGACATCTTCTGCAACCACCTGGTGTGTGTACGGAAAATCAGTTCTTGGAAGAGGTCATATCATGTAAGACAAAATAAAGACTTAATCCCCAATCTATACATTCCTTCTTCCAGAGTCTTTTAAAAATTTCTTTATAATTTTTAATATTATATATACATTTAAAAAATTTTTACAGACTGAATTTTGATTCATAGTACACAAATGGGGTACTTCATTTAGTTTTTATGGTTTTTTATGATGTATATTCATACCATTCATGTAATCATACATGTTCATAGGGTAATGATTTCAGAATCTTTGTAATTAACAATAAATCTCTTGACTCTCTAATGATTTTAGAATTACAGCTCATGTTTGAGAACTAACAACATCACCAGTAATAGACTTCCAATATTGTACAATGATCTCAACCACTGGATTTTTTAAATAATGAAATTGAGCAAACGGGATGCTGTTGAGACCTCATAAGTACACAGTTTGCCAGGAAACTGTCAGCAATTACTGAATCAGATATGAAAAGTCATTTACTTGGTCTCCCAGTAGATCTACCGGTGAGATGAAACGCAGGATGACCCAACCATGGGATCAAGCTGAAGCTACTTTCCAGACGAGAACTTGACTTTTAGGAAATGTTTTCTCACCCTAGACAATTTCCACAAATCTCCTTCTGAGACTCATCCATATAATATCACTAAATGAGAATCCCCATGCTTTTACCCAACTTGATGGATCCTGTGAACTTTGACAAAGGATTCTTTCTGTAACTTATCTCTGGAACTATACAAAAACCAAACCCAAGTTAGAGGTTCAAAGAGAAATGCACTTATCTGTCGTATTCTTGTAACTGGATGACCAGGGAGAAGGGATCTTCTCCTTATTGCTAGAGCATTACTTAAATATTTTCTGAGTCTTTGTACATCTGCAGACTTGTCTTCCTAAGATTTCTTTTAATGAGATTTGCTAAAGTTTCTAATTTCTAATATTTTCCTTCAGGCTCTGCTTCTAGGTATCCAGAGCAAAGAAACTGTGTTTAGAGAATTTGAGTCACATGTCAATTATCATAGAGCTAGACAAAAAAAGTTATCTTTAAAGCCAACTCTGAAATCTATGTAATTATAACTCTATCTCCTCCCTTTAGAAGAATGTTGGGATTGAAGGGAGGCACTTTGACGTACCATGAGCCTATCACCGAACCTAAGATCAAACAAAAGAAAAAATCGAACAAGAAATGCTATCCTACCCAGGAAATTCCTCAAGGCCTCCTTCAGGCTGTAGATAAAGGGGTTCAGCATCTGAGGAACCACAGTGTACATCACTGTAGTCAAAACAGTCTTCCTGGGAGAGTCAGTCAATGAAGAACTAATGTATACCCCAAAACCTCTACCATAGAAATAGGAGATGACAGACAGGTGAGACCCACAGGTGGAAAAGGCTTTATACTTTCCTCCTGATGAGGGCATTCCCAAGACAGAGGACATAATGTGAACATAGGAGAAAATGATCCCAGAGATGGAAACACCACCAAACATGCAAGATGAAATATACACCAGGATGTTTACAAAGAGGGTATCAGAGCAGGTGAGCCTGATGAACTAAGTTCACAGAAGAAGTGGGGGATCTCCACAGCTCTGCAGAAGGACAGCCCAGCACCATCATACTGTGCTGCAGGTCGACCACAATGCTAATGGACAATGAAACCATAACCAGCAGGGCACAGAGGCAGGTGTTCATGATGACTGTGTACCTCAGGGGGTGGCAGATGGCCACATAATGGTCATAGGTCATCACTGCAAGGAGAGAATTTTCCAAGTATCCAAACACTATGACCAAGCCACTTTGGGTGAGGCAGCCTGTGTAGGTGATGCTCTGATCCTGAACCTGGATGTTCACCAACATCTTAGGGATTATGTTTGTGCTTAAACAGATGTCATTAAAGGACAGGCTGCAGATGAAGAAGTACATGGGGATGTGGAGGTGGGAGTCAATGCTGATGGCCAGAATGATGAGCAGGTCTCCCAGGATGGTGACCAGGTACATGGACAGGAAGAGGTTGAAGATGAGGGGCTGCAGGGCTGGTTTCTGTCAGTCCGCAAAGGAGGAATTCTGAAACATCTGTGTGGTTTGTGCTCTCCATGTTGCTGAAAACATGAGTTAAAAATTAAATGAATTCCTTCCAGATGAGGATCAGGAGTTATATCACACTTTGATACTTATGAAAACTTTTGTATCACCATGAACTTAGGACAAGCTATGGTGTTTAGGATGTATATGTTTTAACAAAAGTATGTACTTTAACAAAAACATATATTTTAACAAAAATATCTATATTTTAACAAAAAATATAAATCAATTTTTTATCTTTAAGCATTGAGAATCAGTGCTTTAAACCAATCAATTTGTTACATATACCGTGTACTTAAAGGATATTAAAATGTATTTTTTACAGACATTTTCTCCTTTTTCAAAGCATTCACTACTTCGTACTTCCTTTGCTGGGAACCAAGACTTCTGCACACATTCCTAAGTGATGAGAATGTAACAAAGTATATGACATTGGGTTTCTTTCAGAAATTTTCTATATCTTGAAGCTAAAACAAAAATTGAATGTACTCTTCTAAACCATGGTCTCCAAATTTGGTGTGCCTCATAATCATCAGAAGGGCTTTCTGTATTACAGATGAGGTAGATCATGGCCCTGTCAGGACCACAGACCCAGGAGGATGTGTTGTGGACATGACACATGGTTAATGTTGGGAAAACTTGGATTAGTAAGTGTGCCTGATTGCTGAGTTGACTCTCAAGATCAGTCTCTGTTAAGGCCTGAGCAGAGCACAGAGTACACGTTCTAAACCACCTTTTAGTTTTCACAATTTCATGATGTCACTAGAATAGTTCCTCCCTAAACAAAGCCCCAAGTTGTCCCTTGCATTCAAGTTATGTCCACTTCTACCCATTAGATTAACTGTAGCAGGTGAAGAGCACCCATCCAGATGGTCATGAGAAAGGGTGAGGACATACTGACTTTGAAGTTGAAGTTCATAAGTCTCTCCCTGGACACTGAAGCCGTCTGCCCTAACAGTTAACTGTGGATGACATGCTCCATCATATCCTGAGGAAACTCCTTCCAGTTACATGACAGGCAGCATATCATTAAATAAATGAGCAAATAGCAGAACAGCTACGCAAGAGACATAAGCAAATGCATGTAGTCATATAAGAACAGAAAGAAACCAAAACTATGTTTCATCTTCAGACGACAAACCCAAGGTAGCACAGGCTTAGATCACCAGGCTTCCCATCAGGAGTGTCCCTTGACAGCAGTGGCCCCTCTCATGAGGAGCTGTAATGTCATAACTTAGTATTTGGTATCATATCAGACTTGCAGCCAGCCTGTTGGCACTAGACAATGATAGCAAGTTCAAGGTCAACCTGGGCAACTCAGCAACAGCCTGTATCAGTAGAGAAGATAGAAAGTGCTGATGATGTAGCTCATGAAAAGACACTTGCTTAACATGTTTAATGCCTGGAGTTTCATCCTCTGGACCACACACACACACACACACACACACACACTCACACACGCACAATATAGACTGGTACCTCTGAATTTAATCCAGGCTCCTGCCTTACCTTTAGTGATGGAGTGGTCTTAACTGGGTGGCAAGACTGTTTGTCCTCTTTTTTTTATAATGGTAGCTCTGATGGATGTGTTCATTAGCTGCAGTGTGGTGATCTTTCAGAAAAGACACTTCTCCAAGCATCACACTGCTTACATTAAATATGGACATATTATATTTTTACAATCATATCTCAATAAAATTAGGGGAAAAACTTCTTGTAAATTTTAAATAATGTGAACAGAGTACAGAAAATTTAACCAACACAGAGGTGACCAGGAGAATCTCTCCTACTAACCTTTCTTGTGCTCTTTGTGTGCATGGTTGCACTCACATGTGTATCTGCTTCATATAAAGAAAAATACACTTTGAACCCCTCAGAAGGAGTGATATGTTGGAGAGTGTGAGTTAGGAGAGGACATCTCTAGCTTAACAAATGCAAATTTCAGGAAGGACTGAAATTAAGTCTGCAAAAATTGGTTACATGGAAAATTAGGGAACAAAATAAGCATCAACCACACCGATATTTATTTGACCTGGATATAGAGCATATGTAACAATGAGAAGGAATTAAATAATATACAACTTAAGCACATGAATTAGAAGAATTATGAATACATAACTACCACAGTATTCTACTATGTCAGTAGAAGACAATTGGTTTCCCATTTTCCTTTCTGGTTTGAAAAAATATTGCTGTTTAATATGAACTCTGAGAAAATAAAAGTGCACCATATAAACATGAAAAGGTGAGAGTACTGATAGTATATGAGTAGTGCTGACATAACAATGAGAAAATATCTGATCTCCTCTGTGTCACATACACTGAGCTCATGGTGAGATTCATACAATGGCTGAAATTGTCCAGTTTAGGTTTCATTCACTACTTAAACTCACATATATTGTAATTCTGAGTGATTTACTGTTCTTCAATACATTTAGTTTTCCTTGTTTTATCTTTCTTTAGTTTTTCTGGTTCACTGTAAGTATACACAACACTGGGAGTATTAGGCCACATTTGTACACACAGAGAACATCATTGGTTCAGTCTCATTCACTCTCGTTCCCCAGTACTAAACATCTAGTTCTTCATTCCATAACTAATGCATAGCAAGGTTACTGACTTTCACATGTGAACACAAATACCAGAGACCAGGGTGGGACTGTAACCATCAAGGTGCAGACCCTGGGCAGGGAAGGAGAGGAATGGAGGGGAAGTAAAGGGACTGCACTCTATATGCTTCTCCATCTACTGCTTAATTAAAAAAAAAAAAACAGAAACCACAAGGTGTCAATATATCATGTTCCTGGGGACAGAAGTAGGTGGTCATGTGATGCTGTCCTTATCGCCACAATCTCTGTGTCTCCTTCTTAAAAGAGTTACTAGTCTAAAAAAGGAAAACCCTGGGGCGGTCCAAGATGGCGGCCTAGAGGGTGAGTGCACCCCCAGTTGCTCCAGAACCCAGCAGTTAAGAAGGGGAGGCATTGAGAGACTTGGACGGAAACAGAGTCACTGGTGAGTCTGCCCACTGGGTAAAGCTCGGCCGGGGTGGCAGGCCCAGATAGAGGTGGCTTATTGGAGCAGGGCAGGGCAGCTAGAGTCTTCCACAGGCAGCCCTGCCCACACCGGTGGTGGGCCCCGCCCACACAGCCAGCTTCTCCAAGTTCTCAGAGCGGGCCCCCTAGTGAGAGCCTTTCTGACCAGAACAAGCTCCAAGTCCCAGAGCCAGCACAGCGTACTCCCAGCATACTCCGACACACAAGGAGCTTCAGGGACCAGGAAAGGGCAGCCAGAGACTTCCCCAAGTAGCCTGGACCCCTGAGGTGGGAGGTGCCTTTCAAGGCTAGCTTCTTGGACCAGACCACCCACTGAGAGACTTTCTACATAGAACCAGTCACAAGTCCCCGAATGAAAGGAGAGCTTCGATCCGCAAGCAGCCTCTGGGATCAAGGCAGGGCTGTCAGAGACCTCTTCAGGTGGCTCTGACCACTGCCGGCCGCAACTGTTTCCACTGGGCGATCCAAGATGGCGGCCTAGACAGTGACTGCATCCCCAGTCGCTCCAGAACCCATGAGTTAAGAAGGGGAGGCATTGAGAGACTCAGACTGAAATAGAGCCATGGGTGAGTCTGCCCACTGGGTTAAGCTCGGCCTGGGTGGCAGGCACAGATAGAGGTGGCTTATCAGAGCAGGGCAGGGCAGCTAGAGTCTTCCCAGGGTAGCCTTCCACACTCTGGCAGTGGGCTCCTCCCACACGGCCAGCTGCACAGTGCAGGCACCCAGTAAGAACCTTTCCGCACAGAGCCAGCTCCAAACTCTGGAACCCGTAGAGGGCTAGGGGAAGCTTTCTTCAGATGCACTGCATTATCAAATTCCTCCCAGACATCAGGCTACTGAAGGCTGGGAGGTGATACACTGGAAATCTACCGGGACACTATAAGCCAATAGTGGAAATCTGCAATATCTCAGGGTCCCACTGACAGCTGACCAATATGAGAAAACAAGGGAAGAAAATGTCCCAAACAAACCTAGACACTACATCAATAAAACCCAATGACAGCACAGCAGAAGTAATGTCAAAAGGAGTTCAGAATGTACTTAATTAAAATGATCAGGGAAGCAAATAAGGAGATGAAAGAGCATATGCAGGCATTGAAGGAGGAGATGAAAGAGCAAATGCAGCCATTAAATGATCGCACCAATCAACAGTTGAAAGACCAAATACGGGAAGCAAGAGATCATTTCAATAAAGAGTTAGAGATACTGAAATAAAAGCAAACTGAAATACTTGAAATGAAGGAAACAATAAACCAAGTTAAAAACTCCATAGAAAGCATAACCAATAGGATAGAACACCTGGAAGACAGAACCTCAGATATTCAAGACAAATTATTTAATCTTGAAAACAAAGTTCGCCAAACAGAGAAGATGGTAAGAAATCATGAAGAGAATCTACAGGAATTATGGGATATTATGAAAAGGCCAAATTTAAGAATTATTGGGATTGAGGAAGGCTTAGAGAAACAAACCAAAGGAATGAACAATCTATTCAATGAAATAATATCAGAAAATTTCCCAAATCTGAAGAATGAAATGGAAATGCAAGTACAAGAGGCTTATAGAACTCCAAACATACAAAATTACAACAGACCCACACCAAGGCACATTATTATGAAAATACCTAACATACAAAATAAAGACAGAATTTTAAAGGCCATGAGAGAAAAGAATCAAATTACATTCAGAGGGAAACCAATAAGAATATCAGCAGATTTTCAATCCAGACCCTAAAAGCTAGAAGGGCCTGGAACAACATATACCAAGCCCTGAAAGAAAACGGATGCCAACCAAGAATCTTATACCCAGCAAAACTTACCTTCAAATTTGACGATGAAACAAGATCCTTCCATGATAAACAAAAGCTAAAGGAATTTACGAAAAGAAAGCCAGCATTACAGAACATTCTCAGCAAAATATTCCATGAGGAAGAGACGAAAAACAACGATGCAAATCAGCAACAGGAGGTGCAAGCCTAAAGGAATAGCCAAATAAAGGAGAAATCAAATCATGTAAAAAAAATATGAGTCAATTGACTGGGAATACAAAGTATATCACAATAATAACCCTGAATGTTAATGGCCTGAACTCATCAATCAAAAGACATAGACTGGCAGATTGGATTAAAAAGAAAAATCCAACAATATGCTGCCTGCAAGAGACTCATCTCATAGAAAGAGACACCCATAGACTAAAGGTGAAAGGATGGGGAAAAACATACCATGCACACGGACACAGCAAAAAAGCTGGAGTATCCATCCTCATTTCAGATAATGTGGACTTCAAAGCAAAACTCGTCAGAAGGGATAAAGAAGGACATTACATGCTGCTTAAGGGAAGCATAAATCAGCAAGACATAACAATCATAAATATCTATGCCCCGAACATTGGCTCATCCACGTACGTCAAACAAATCCTTCTCAATTCCAGAAATCAAATAGACCACAACACAATAATACTAGGCGATTTTAACACACCTCTCTCACCACTGGATAGATCATCCAAAAAAAATTGAATAAAGAAACTATAGATCTCAACAACACAATCAACAATTTAGACTTAACGGACATATATAGAATATACCATCCAACAAAGAACGAATACACATTCTTCTCAGCAGCACATGGATCCTTCTCTAAAATAGACCATATTTTATGCCACAAAGCTACTGTTAGCAAATACAAGAAGATAGAGATACTACCTTGTACTCTATCAGATCATAATGGATTGAAATTAGAAATAAATGACAGAATAAAAAACAGAAACTTCTCCAATACCTGGAGATTAAATAATACACTATTATATGATGAATGGATAACAGAAGACATCAAGAGGGAAATAAAAAAATTCTTAGAAGTAAACGAGAACAAAGACACATCATATCAAAATCTCTGGGACACTATGAAAGCAGTACTTAGAGGAAGATTTATTTCATGGGGCGCATTCAAAAAAAGAAGTAGAAGTCAACAAATAAACGACTCAACACTACAGCTCAAAGTGCTAGAAAAAGAAGAGCAGACCAATACCAAAAGTAGTAGAAGACAGGAAATAGTTAAAATCAGAGCCGAAATCAATGAAATCGAAAAAAAAGAAACAATTGGAAAAATTAACAAAATAAATAATTGGTTGTTTGAAAAATAAATAAAATTGATCAACCCTTAGCCACACTAAAAAAGAGAAAGAGGGAGAAAACTCAAATCACTAAAATTCGGAATGAACAAGAAACATCACAACAGACACGAGTGAAATACAAAACATAATTAGAAGCTATTTCGAAAATCTATTCTCCAACAAAACAGAAAACCTCGAAGACATCAACAAATTTCTAGAGACATATGAATTACCTAAACTGAACGAGGAGGACATACACAACTTAAATAAACCAATTTCAAGCAATGAAATAGAAGAGGTCATCAAAAGCCTACCAACAAAGAAAAGTCCGGGACCAGATGGGTTCTCAGTCGAGTTCTACAAAACCTTTAAGAAGAGCTCATTCCAATACTCCTCAAAGTATTCCATGAAATATAAGAGGAGGGAACCCTCCCAAACTCCTTCTGTGAAGCCAATATCACCATGATACCTAAACCAGAAGAGACACATCGAGGAAAGAAAATTTCAGACCAATATCCTTAATGAACATCGACGCAAAAATTCTCAACAAAATTTTAGCAAATCGCATACAAATATATATTAAAAAGATAGTGCACCACGATCAAGTGGTTTTTATCCCAGGGATGCAAGGTTGGTTCAACATTCGGAAATCAATAAATGTCATTCACCATATCAACAGACTTAAAGTTAAGAATCACATGATTATTTCAATAGATGCAGAAAAAGCATTTGATAAAATACAGCATCCCTTCATGCTCAAAACACTAGAAAAATGGGGTAGTGGGAACATTCCTTAACATTATAAATGCCATCTACGCTAAGCCCATGGCTAATATCATTCTAAATGGTGAAAAAACTGAAAGCGTTCCCCCTAAAAACTGGAACAAGGCAGGGATGCCCTCTTCCACCACTTCTATTCAACATCGTCCTTAGACTCTAGCCAGAGCAATTAGACAAACCAAGAAATTAAAGGGATACGAATTGGAAAAGAAGTACTCAAACTATCCCTGTTCGCTGATGACATGATTATATATTTAGAGGAACCTGGAAATTCCACCAGAAAACTTTTAGAACTCATAAGTGAATTCAGTAAAGTAGCAGGTTACAAGATCAATGCTCATAAATCCAATGCATTTTTATACATAAATGATGAATCTTCAGATAGAGAAATTAGGAAAACTACCCCATTCACAATAGCATCGAAAAAAAATAAAATACTTGGGAATCAATCTCACAAAAGAAGTGAAAGATCTCTACAGTGAGAACTACAGAACACTAAAGAAAGAAATTAAAGAAAACCTTAGAAGATGGAAAGATCTCCCATGTTACTGGATAGGCAGAATTAATATTGTCAAAATGGCTATACTAACTAAAGTGCTATACATATTCAATGCAATTCCAATTAAAATCCCAATGATGTACCTTGCAGAAATAGAGCAAGCAATTATGAAATTCAACTGGAAGAATAAAAAACCTAGAATAGCTAAAGCAATCCTCAGTAGCAAGAGCGAAGCAGGGGGTATTGCAATACCAGATCTTCAACTCTACTACAAAGCAATAGTAACAAAAACGGCATGGTATTGGTACCAAAATAGACAGGTAGATCAAAGGTACAGAATAGAGGACATGGACACAAAACCAAATAAATACAATTATCTCATACTAGACAAACGTTCCAAAAATATTCAATGGAGAAAAGATAGCCTCTTCAACAAATGGTGCTGGGAAAACTGGAAAACCATATGCAATAGAATGAAATTAAACCCCTATCTCTCACCCTACACAAAACTCAACTCAAAAGTGATCAACGACCTCGGAATCAGACCAGAGACCCTGCATCTTATAGAAGAAAAAGTAGGGTCAAATCTTCAACTTGTTGGCTTAGGATCAGACTTCCTTTACAGGACTCCCATAGCACAAGAAATAAAAGCAAGAATCAACAACTGGGATAGATTCAAACTAAAAAGCTTTCTCTCAGCAAAGGAAACTATCAGAAATGTGAAGAGAGAGCCTACAGAGTGGGAGAATATCTTTGCCAACCATACTTCAGATAGAGCGATAATTTCCAGAATCTATAAAGAATTCAAAAAACTCTACACCAAGACTTCAAATAACCGAATTGACAAATGGTCTAAGGAAATGAACAGACACTTCACAGAAGAAGATGTACAAGTAATCAACAGATATATGAAAAAATGTTCAACATCCCTAGTAATAAGGGAAATGCAAATCAAAACTACCCTAAGATTTCATCTCACCCCAATTAGAATGGCGATTATCAAGAACACAAGCAACAATAGGTGTTGGTGAGGATGTGGTGAAAAAGGAACACTCATACATTGCTGGTGGGGTTACAAATTAGTGCAGCCACTCTGGAAAGCAGTGTGGAGATTCCTCAGAAAGCTTGGAATGGAAACACCATTTGACCCAGCTATCCCACTCCTTGGCCTATACTCAAAGGACTTAAAATCAGCATACTACAGAGATACAGCCACATCAATGTTCATTGCTGCTCAATTCACCATAGCCAGATTGTGGAACCAACCTAGATGCCCTTCAGTTGATGAATGGATAAAGAAACTGTGGCATATATATACAATGGAATATTACTCCACAATGAAGAATGATAAATTTATGGCATTTACAGGCAAATGGATGAAATTGGAGAATATCATGCATAGTGAGATAAGCCAATCTCAAAAAACTAAAGGACGAATGATCTCGCTGATAAGCAGATGAGGACATATAATGGGGGGTGGGAGGGGTTAGCATTAGGTTTTGGGTTAGGTTTAGGGTTAGGGATAAGGAGAGCGGTAAGAATGAAGGAAAGAAGTACTGTATAGATATTAAAGAGGGGTGGGAGGGTTGGGGGGAAGGGAAAAAAATAATCAAACATCATTGCCCTATGTAAACGTATGATTGCACAAATGGTATGCCTTGACTCTATGTACAAATAGAGAAACAACATGTATTTCATTTGTATACAATTATAAAAAAATAAAAAATAAAAAAAGGAAACCACCAGGAACCTGCTGGCACCTCCACCTTCTTCCCCAGAGACCTCAGATCCCCCGATGGTCAGACAGGGCAGGTTCACTGTGGAATGATGAATCAGGAAGTGGCCAAGGGAATGAGTGAGGAAACATGCTATGGGCTGCCCTGGAGTCTCAGAATTCATTCAGGAAAATCTTGGATTACAAAACCACAGAACTTGACTATATGGAGAATGTTCCTTGAATTTGTTTAGCAGGTGGTCATGAGAGTGAGACCTATTCCAATATGACTTGTGTCCCAGGATAAGAGCCGATTAAGGCACAGTTCCCCACAGAGGAAGGACCACATAAACACCCTGGGAGATGAGGGCCATCGGTCAGTGGAGGATAGAGGCCTAGGGGTTAAAAACACGGGACTCAACCAACACTCTACCTCTAGCCTCCAGAACCAGGGGGAAGAAATTTCTGTTATCAACACTCGTAGACTGAGCCACTTTCCTTGGAAAGTTCTAGAGAACTAAGATCCTTTCCAAAACTCCTCCTCCTGCCCCAAAAAGTGATCAGTATGTTATTAGCAGAATAGTTCTAAGGACTCATCATACTTCTCTTTAGGAGGAAATGAACATGCAGATGCCCAAAGAGAAGAGGTGCCCAGCAGAATGGGAGTTGCTTGGATGTTGGGGAATGTGTGAAGAGAATGTGTCAAGAAGGGGAAGTCAGGAGCAGTCTCATGAACCTGTTTTTCCTTGTCATGTGCCCCAGGTGCCTCACCACTTCCCTAGGAAGGAACCAGAGCAAAATACATGCCGTCCTGTCCACATCATGAACTAAGGGGCTTTGGGTGGTCTGACTGACTTTACTGAAATGGTGTAGCATCTCCCCTGGAAGTTGAATAGAGAAGTGCATTCTCAGGACCAGAAAAGTGTTCTCAGGACCCTCAGAGGCAGTGGGTTCTGGATCAAGAAGGACCATCTGTGGGAGAAGGCACAGCTGTTGCTTCCTGAATTCCCAGAGCTTCTGAATGAGGCTTTCACTAGCTGACACCTGCAGTCTCTGTGTCCCTCAGGACTCAGTATCCACAGCTCCTCATTATACCATAACTGTTACTGTCATTCTGATCCCAGCAGTGCATGTCCTTAAAGACCAAGTCAGTAGAAAAGAGGAAATCAGGGTTGTGATCTCCTGACCCATAAGGGCGGGCTTACATCATCCATTTCTCTCCAATGCTTCTGCTCAGCTCAATTTCATGAACCTTTCCCACAATCACATTGAATTCCCTAGTAAATACTCATCTTACAATTCACCTATCTCCATCAATTTCATCGTATGAGGAATCCTAAATGAATTTCAGGTGTGAAAATAAAGCTTGCATACATGTAGGTATACTCAACAGAATCATAAATAGAGCTAATAGATCATAAAATTGCAAACATTCAAAGATGTATCTCAATAAGTGTATTAACATTTTTGAATCTTAAGCTTTATTCTTTGTATTTTGCAAATAGATTCTGATCACTGAGCTTGGTGATGCATGCTGGTAATCTGAGTGACTCAGGTGCATGCGGCAGAAGGGTCACAAGTTCATAGCCAGCTTCAGAAACTTAAGGAGGACCTAAGCAACTTGGGGAGACCCGGTCTCAAAATAAAAAAAAACAAAAAATTCTGGGGATGTGTCTTTGTGGTAAAGCACCCTTGGGTTCTATCTCCAGTTTCCCACCTGAAAACAGACTCTTATCTATTCTCATTATCACTTCTCATTATATTAAAATTTGGTTAATTTCATAATTATACCTTTAAAACCCTCTTACTATTCTGTCATAATATTTTCAGTGGACCTTTATCTTCATTTTAGAAGGCTGTGGAATAGAGTTATAGTTCTATATATTTACTTGAAGTGTTATTTCATTCATAGTGTCAGAAAAAGTTTAAGTATTATCAGATATGTCAATTCCAGGAGGTTCGATTAGTATTCAACACTCATGTAATAGCAGGAGTAGGTGCTCAGTGATAATAACAATTCAAAACTTTGGTAATTAAAGATTTCAATATTTTGTGCTTATTCACTCTTTTCACCATATGTTAGCTCTCAATTTAAACTTCCTTAATCTACAATATTCAAAATATAATATTTTTATAATTTTCTGGTCAGGGAAGGAGAGGAATGGAGGGGAAACAAGGGGCTGCACTCTTTGTGCTTCTCCATCTACTGCTTCATTTAAAAAGACCTGAGACCATAAGGTGTCAATATTTTATATTCCTGGTGAGAGGAGTAGGTGGTCATGTGCTCCTGTCTTTATCTACACAATCTCTGCAGCTTCTTTTTGAACAAGTTAGTAGGAATGCAAGCTATGGGCTGTCCTGGAGTCTCAGAATTCATTCAGAAAAATCTTGTATTCCAAAACCACAGAACCTGACTCTAAATGGAGATGATTCCTTGAATTTGTTTAGTAGGTGGTCATGAGAGTGAGACCTATTCCAACATGACTTGTGTCCGAGGATAAGAGCCGATTAAGGCACAGTTGCCCACAGAGGAAGGACGACATAAACACTCTGGGAGATGAGGGCCATCTGCCAGGTGAGGAGAGAGGCCTCAGGGAGATGAAACAGACTGGACACACCCATCACTCTCCCTCCAGCCTCCAGAACCAGGTGGAAGGAATTTCTTTTATCAACACTCCTAGCCTGAGGCACTTTCCTTGGAAAGTTCTAGTGAACTAAGATGTTATCCAAAACTACTCCAGCACCATAAGAATTAGCAGTACGTAATTAGCAGAATAGGTCTAAGGAGCCATCACACTTCTCTTTTTGAGGAAATGGACCTGCAGCTGTCCAGAGAGAGCAGGTACCCAGCAGAATGGGAGCTGCTTGGATGTTGAGGAATGTGTGAAGAGAATGTGTCAAGAAGGGGAAGTCAGGAGAAGTCTCGTGAACATGCTTCTCCTTGTCGTGTGCCCCAGTGCCTCACCACTTCCCTAGGAAGAAATCAGAGCAAAACACCTGCTGTCCTGTCCAAATCATGAGCTAAGGGGCTTTGGGTAGTCGACTGGCTTCACTGAGATTATGCAGCATCTCACCTGGAAGTTGAATAGAGAAATGCATTCTCAGGACCAGAAAAGTGTTCTCAGGACCTTCTGAGTCAGTGGATTCTGGATCAAGAAGGACCATCTGTGGGAGAAGGTACAGCTGCTGCTTCCTGGATTCCCGAGCTTCTGAGTGAGGCTTTCACTAGCTGACAACTGCAGTCTCTGTGTCCCTCAGGACGCAGTATCCACAGCTCCTCATTATACCAGAACTGTTACTGTCATTCTGATCCCAGGAGTGCATGTCCTTAAAGAAGAAGTCTATATAAGAGAGGAGATCAGGGTGGTGATCTCCTGACCCTGTGTCGATGTGTACATCACCCATTTCTCTCCAATGCTTCTGCTCAGCTCAATTTCATGAACCTTTCCCACAATCACATTGAATTTCCCTAGTAAATACTCACCTTCCAATTCAACTGTCTCCATACATTTTATCATATGAGGAATCCTAAATGAATTTCAGGTGTGAAAATAAAACTTGCATACATGTAAGTATTTATAGCCCAAGCATAAAAAGAGCTAATATATTATAATATTGTAAACATTTGAAAATGGCTCTCCATAAGAACATTAATGTTTGTTGAATCATAAATTTTGTTTGTTTGTTCTCCATACTCTTTGATTTGGTGATTATCATTTCATATATATATACATATATATATATATATCAGAATATATATATATAATATATGAATATTATAGATTAAGGGTTTAATAGAAAGAGTTAACATGGTAAAAATGGTGAATAAATACCAATTATTGAAGTTATATATATATTATATATATAATATTCATATATTATATATATATATATAAGAAATATGTATATATTTTCTTCATTCTAGGAGACTGTGGAATAGAACCATAGTTCTACATTTTAATTGAAGTGATAACTCATGAACAGTATCACCAAAAGTTTACGTCGTATCAGATATGTCATTTCGAGCATGTTTGATTAGGTCTCAACATCATTTAATAGCTGGAGAAGGCGGTTTATGCTAGTAATCAACTCAAAACTTTTTTTTGGTAATTAAGGACTTCAATAATTGGTATTTATTCACCATTTTTACCATGTTAACTCTTTCTATTAAACCCTTAATCTATAATATTCAAAATATATTATTTTAAAGGAACTTCTATAAATGATGACATTGTAATTTCTCTCTTCCACATCTCCTACCCATTAAACTTCTAAACAACTGAATAATAGATAAGTTATAAGAAGACATCAGAAGGGCTACAAAATAAGACTAAGTCTTCCAAATCCCACTCAGAACAAAATAAATCAGACAACATGTGGAATGGGAAAAAGCCAAGGGGCCTCAGTCAAGAAATTGATTCTTCTTCCCAGGTAATGAGTCAGTGCCCAAAGAGGAGAGTAGTCCACAGGCAGAAGTGAGGCTTCTATATTTGAGCAATATGTATGGACTCAAGATCTGAGCACTGTCTAGACCATGGCTGTGGACATACAACTCATGAAAGTTTTGGGAAATTCTCCCAGGAGCAAATAACTGAGTTAAATCCTTGCTTAATATATGGATTTATAATTTCTCCCTCCAAAAAGCCATGGACTGCAGTTAAGAGAATCCAGGAGCAGAGACCTGACTAGTGATTGGCGAGGTCAATGGTGAAGCCGGAAGAAGAGAATTCAGGCCCAAGCCCCATTGACTGACCTCAGGAAATTGTGGGAGAAGAACTGAGAGTTGTGGGTGGAGATCCCTTCTGAGGAGCATTGGCAAAAATGAAGAGAAGATAGAGAACTGAATGGGAGCATTGAATAATCAGAGAGAGAGAGAGAGAGGGAGAGAGAGAGAGGGAGGAGAGAGAGAGAGAGAGAGAAGAGAGAGAGAGAGAGAGAGAGAGAGAGAGAGAGAGAGAGAAGGGAGAGAGAGCTTTTCCACAGGTACATTCAAGCTAGACAAGGGTGACTGGGTTCTCAGCACAAGAGTTGTTCCAAGCTAAGTTTACATACAACTGAGCACATTTCTTTCTCATAAAAATAAATGAAAGAAAATCTTCTTGGACTCATGAAATATTTTAAAATCATTAATGATAGAACTACCCCATACATAAATCCAAATAAACAGTTTCATATAGAAATTCTTCCATCACTCTTTAAGAGTCATTTACGAGAATAAAGTGAAAAATTCAGCAAAGACTGGCAAGGACTATTCTAATTAATTGTATAAGGCCACCATAACAAGGATGCCCATATCAGACAAGATAAGTATAAGACAAGAATAAACACAATTTCATTCTATTACTAATACACTCACATACCTTTTCCAACAGTTTTCCAATTTTTGGAAGTAAAAGACTCACCTCCTCCTTACAGCTTGCTCACTTTCTCTCTCTCTCTCTCTCTCTCTCTCTCTCTCTCTCTCTCTCTCTCTCTCTCTCTCAAAAACATAGTAGCTTGAGCTTTAGGGTCTCATTTATCTGAAGTATCAAGTTTTATAGGTATTCCAAGTATTTCCCTCCAGAAAAGAGTTTCACGTATTTTCTGAAAGATAAAAAATAAGTAATTTTTTAAGCAGTCAATTTGGATAACTAGACTTTTAAGTCTCTCATGTAAGAATTCATCTTATTCCAAGGTTTCCCTTATTTCTAATAAAATAAAAGGAGGAGCTATGTATGTAATACAATGATACTAAATTTTATCGATATTTGTTCTTTGCCAGGAACTATGCCAAGCTTCTCCCCATAGTTCTGTACCCTGTTCCCACTTCTCCAGAGGCAACCCTCAAACTATCCACTTTCCCATCACCCACCATCTTGTTCCACATGCACATTCCTGAGTACATCCCACATGAATGAAGTACCATCTCAGCACCGGACCAAGGGACCTATGTTCCCATAAGCTCTCTGTCCTTCTCAGGCACAGTCAAGTTTGTGAACCATCTAGATGCTCCCTCTAATTTCCTCATGGTTTCTCATTCACCTTGCCCAAGGCACGACAATGGATTTGTCTGGATTATGACATGTGAAAGGATGATTTCTGAATGACCTTTTGGAAAGTGTTTTCTCTTTTGTAACAACATCGAAGGAACATATACTCATCTTTCTGTCTCTAGGTACCATGTTGGAATATGACATCTGCCATCAATGTCTTTAAATGAACAAATGTTTTCATTTTATTGTAGCTCAATTTATCAATCTTCTTTATCAGTCCAGGCACCCAGTGACCACCAGGGGATTCAACACCAGAGTGGGACTCCCTCATGAAAGGGCAATGAACCCTACTCTGATGGACCTGCAGGTACATCTTTACTTTTTTGTTTATTTTTACATCAGTATCATTGCTGTCCTCTTGCATATGACTGGTAGATTTTAACTTATTTGTTTCCCTTTTTGATAACATTAATGATTCTGATTTCAGCTTTTTATTTGTTTTTCCTCATGTATCAGTGTTGAAGGACCTAGGAATATGATACAGAGGTGGAACAAACTTCAATATTGTGCATTATTTGATTTTTTTATTTTTTTAACTAAAATGCTTTGCTACAATAAAGTTTAGTATCATTGTATTTCATACTTAGCATAATGCAACTGCGTAATACAGATTATGCATTTCATTCAACTCAGCAATCTATGTTTATCTGATTTCCTAAACATAATGGCAAATTATTAAAAAATGCACTTCAACATGTATAATCAGAAAAATGAGAGATTACCCTCTATTTTTTGTGTGTTCTATCAAAATGTAGAAATGCATTGTAGTGTGTGTACAACTAATTAGAACAAATAAAATATAATAAAATTTAAAAAATGAATATAATGTTTAAATTTCTTACTGTAACTAGTATGTCTGTTTCTGTATTTTTATACTGCATTTTCACACTGCAGTACTTCAGTTATGTTGTTTTGGTTAAAAGTGACTCAAGTAGCAAATCATCCCATTCATTTAAGACTGTTAAAAACCGTAAGTGAAATGAGAACAGTGAACTGTCTTTTTAGACAGTTAAATTTGTCCTTTTATTTCATTATTTCTCTAGAAGGAATTGGTACTTCTTGCAAGGCAGTGTCTATTGTGTTTTCTTTTGTCATCTCCCTAAGACAGGGAGACTGTCTTGAACTCACAATTCTCTTGCTTCAGCTTACTGTGTAGCTGGCATTATAGGCATGGCAATGTGCCACTGTGTCCCGCCACATTTTCCACTTGATGACCCCGAATATATTTTTAACTGTTGAATATAAAATGCATGAGTGGAATCAGTGTTCCATGAGGCATCCATAGAATTAGCCTCAGGTTGTGTGTGTTTTAGCATACATTTATTGTAGTATCATATGCAGGTAATGTTTATATCCAGCCAAATAAAGAAAGTATAAAACAGTCTAAAATGACATGAGTCTTCCTGATATTGTTGTTAGAACAGAGTTGTCCCTGAATACAAAAAGAAAACTAAAATCCAATAACAGAAGCAAGATGGGTTGGGTGTGCATGGTACTCGAAGCAGATCTGAGCATAAACAGGGAGGGAAAAAGACATCCACTTGGCCTCTCCAGGAGAGACAGTCAGCCAAAGCAAAGTTCTCCACCCCTGAGCCTGGATCCTTAAGGAATTGTGCTGCTCAGAAATCACATGGGACTAAGGGTTTGACTAATGAGGAGCTTTGGATATTGAAGCTCCAAGGGCCACAGAGATGACAGTCTGCCTGCAATCATCCACACACTCCACAGCTTGCCCAGGGGAGTACGCAGTTCACTGGGTCTCATGAATATCATTTCTCCATAAGATGCAAGTGCCACACTGTCTTTCTGCATTTTCTGAAAATAGGGATTCCATTTACCTTTCTCTTTCACATCCAGAAAGGAAATGAATGTCATTCCTCTGCTGGCACCAGGTAAATTGAAGTCTCCCAGCTTATGTTTTGCCATTAGTGACAGGTCTTTATCTGCCAGTCCATTTTGGGCAGCTGTGAGGTGAGGACATGAAGAAGATGGGAAGAACTAGGTCACCTGTCAGGTGTCTGCCCGATCATCTGTTAGCTCCACGTTCTCTTTTTCTAATTCACCAACACCTAGCAACTCTCATCTGCTAATATCTTACTTTGATTCTTAAGTCCAGGGATGTTTTGCATACTCAACGGCAGCCTTCTTTTGCTCGGTTTGTAGAATGTTATAGAATTCCCTATCATTGTCTTTAACTAATTTGGCAAAGGAACAAAGGTCTATGGACCATCGTTCCTCACTTTTCTCTTCTTAGCTTGTAGCACTCCTTTGAAGAGCACATCTTTGGTCAAACTGGTCTCCTGTTGACCAATGTTCTGAGAGGTAGCAAGGTACATGTATGTGAAAGTATACATGCAGAAATGGTATATTGTACAGGCAGGCCCCAAGACTATAAACTAGTCTACCCATTTGTCCACATTAATCTATGAATTATTGAAAAATTGAAAAGGCAGAACAGAACAAATCTACAACGAATAAACATGTACATATACTTTCCGAATTAGCCAGTGATAATATTTTGCCATCAAAGTTATTTTCTTAAAATAACAAAATACTACATATCACTGTAATGTAGCCTTTATGTTCCACCTCACTCTCTATTTTGCAGAGGTAAACACAATCTTTACTTAATGTTCTCCAAATGTTATTTGATACTTTTACACATTGTACATTTTTACATTTGAGTGTTTTTATGCCTGTAAGCATATGTTTCTTTATTATATCACCTGTATATATGTATGTGCATATGTATGAAATGTACATATACATATGTGTGTATAATTTGCAAAGGATTTTATGTGTAATATATGTCTATATTCCTATGTGATATAATAAGACACTGGAATCAGGTAAGGACATTAAAATTATTGAACTAGAGAAAAATACACAAAGATTAAGATTAAAAATTGATAAAACATATTATTTTTCAAGAAGTGATGATAAATAATATGTACATTATACAGTTTTAAAACGTTAAATGAGTACATGGTCTATCTCCTTGTGGAAGCTAAATTTGTTGGCCTGAGGGTGTAGCGGTGATTTCTAGAGGTTTGGAAGGTGTGGAGAGAGAGGGTGGAAAAGGGTGGCTGAATTTGATCAATGCTTGCTGTATACATGCATGTTAATATCTCCTCAATCCCATTATTATGTACCAGTAATATATGTGGATTTTAAAAAGAAAAAAGAAGAAAAAGAATGGAAAACAAGAACATGGCTTTCAGATAGAATCACTCAATACATTGAAGCTGCATGGGGGTAGTCAATATGAATTTCAGTACAGGAGATCCTTTGGGGGAATGAAAACATGTGATCTTAGTAGGACTGAAGATCCCAACAATCAATATCTCATATTGTATTAGTGTTAGAATAAAAAGGCAAGCAATCACAGTATACTTTAATGGTGAGAGGTTGATACTCAGGTCTTTATTTATAAGTGATTTTTGAATATTTGAAATATTCTGTAAGAATTAATATTTTTGTCTGTGGGATTTGGAAAATTATTTAAATTTTGTCATGCTATATATATCTTGTTAAAAATTATTTTTCCTGATGCTTGTGTTATTTTGTTGCTACATCTAGAACTGGTTTATTTATTTAAATTGCTAGATATTTTATTATATGCTCATGAGAAACAAATCTTGAGGTCATTAATGTTCATTGGGTTGTTAGTCTTCTTACTTTTCTCCATATGAAGGATTCTTAGTGGAAATCAGTATATTGATCCTACCCTTAAATTTGCCTTTTTTTCTTTTATTTTCTTTCCTTTTTTTTTTTTTTTAGTCCTGGGGATTGTACTCAGGGGTACTCAATCACTAAGCCACATCCCTGGCACCTTTTATAAAATTTTGAGTCAGGGTCTCACTAAGTTGCTTAGTGCCTTGCTAAGTTGCTGAAACTGGCTGTGAACTCATGATCTTCCTGCCTCAGGCTCCCAAGCAGTTGGGAATACAGGCATGTGCTACCATGCCCAGCTAAATTGGCAATTATAAACAGAGCTAAATTTTGTCTTTTTTAAGAATGTGTTCTGTTCTTCTTTCATCTCTGTACATTTTGGCTAACCTGTCCCTTCCCTAAAATAATGTCCTGTGTGTTGTACACTGGTTATGGGCATGGCAGAAACAAATCGTAAAAGAAATATAAAGTGCCTCATCCATCAAGCCCTATTTAAAAATATTTTGTTTTCCTATTCCTCATCTCTGCATGGTTCCCAGAGGCATTTACAATGGTTTCCCATCATAGGATTGAGGGGACTGAGCCTCTGCCTAAAGTTCCAAACCATTTCTTGCTTACAAAGAAAGCCCTGGAGGTGAAGCCTGAGGTGAAGACTTGATTGAAGTTGTTATTACTGATTTAGATTTAACATCGTTTCTTCCTCTGCTTATTATGGATTTGGAGAATTCTCGGAAAAATCCATGTACCATTTTCTATTTCATTCTATTTTTTTTTTGGTGCAATGTGAAAAAAGATCAGGTTTTCAACAAGTAAAACATGGATTATTGGAAAGTGCAGGAGAGTGGACAGCAGGAAGAACTGATGGTGAGATGGGAGAGAGAGGCAGAAGCAGAGGGAAGATGAAACACCCAACAGGGACAGTACAGTTCTGAGAGCTTTCTACATAAGGGATCTGTGATCTGTGGCAACTCCTGTTTTGTTTTGTTTTGTTTTTTCCCCAGAAGACACCTCAACAGCATGGAATTGGAAAACCAAACGGGTCCAATAGAATTCCTCCTCCTGGGTCTCTCAGAGGATCCACAACTGCAGCCTGTCCTCTTTGGACTGTTCCTGTCCATGTACCTGGTCACAGTGCTTGGGAACCTCCTCATCATCCTGGCTGTCAGCTCTGACCCTCACCTCCACACCCCGGTGTACCTCTTTCTCTGCATTCTGTCCTTCACTGACATTAGTTTCATCTCTACCACGGTCCCCAAGATGCTGATGAATATCCAGAGAACGAGCAAGACCATCAGTTACGCAGGCTGCCTCACCCAGGTCTGCTTAGTCCTGGTTTTTGCTGGAATGTAAAACTTTCTCCTTGCAGCAATGGCTTATGACCGTTATGTGGCCATCTGCCATCCACTCAGGTACTCAGTCATCATGAATCCTCACTTGTGTGTCCTGTTGATCCTGTTGTCCTTCTCCATCAGCATTGCAGATGCCCTGCTGCACAGTCTGATGGTGCTGAGGTTATCCTTCTGCACAGACCTGGAGATTCCCCACTTCTTCTGTGAACTTGATCAGGTCATCAAGCTGTCCTGTTCTGATACCCTCATCAATAACATCCTATTCTATTTAGTGTCTAATATAGTGTGTGGAATTCCTATTCTTGGGATTATTTACTCTTACATTAAAATTGTCTCTTCTATTCTGAGAATGTCCTCAGGTGGGGGAAGGCATAAAGTCTTTTCCACCTGTGGGTCTCACCTCTCCGTGGTCTCTTTGTTCTATGGGATGGGTTTTGGGGTGTACATTAGCTCTGCAGTGACTGACTCATTCACCAATACTGCAGCAGCCTCAGTGATGTACACTGTGGTCCCCCCAATGCTGAACCCTTTTATCTACAGCCTGAGGAATAGGGACATGAAAGAAGCCTTGAGGAAACTCATCATTAAACATCTTTTTTGGTGACTGTGTCATTTGCTTTGGGCTTGGGCTTCTAGTAAATGTCAACGTGCAGGGACACTGGGCAAGCAAAATTCTTATACTATGGTGATTGGATGGCATAAAGGTTAAGGATGTTCCATCTTAGGTTTGAAACCTGACTTGGGCCTTCTATAGCACAGGAAAGATTGAAAATTCATGTGACCTTTCTTAGATTGTTATCTTTGTTGGCTTCCATAGAAACGGACTCTGAGCAAATGATTGTTATGGTGATTTTAGTGAGGTGGTGGTGGAATTCTCAGGAGAATATTAGCACAGTAGGACAAGATGCTAAGCAAGGACTTTACTATAGCTGAAGTGTAATGATGTCTGTCTCATAACATAGAGGACCAAAAGAAATAGTTTTATTGAAAGCTAAGTTTCTTCGTTGAATTCCACTTCATCAAATATTGCCATCATTGTTCTGTTATTATTCCCATTATGATTACTTTTACTATTAATATTATTGCTGCTATTTAACGGGTGAACTTCATGGAATAGTGATGGTTTAGTATAGTATATTATGTATATTAGTATGTATATATGTATATTAGTATATATATTGTATGTGAATATGTAGTATGTATGCATATAGTATGTATATTGGTATGTAGTATATTTAATAAATTTATGTAATAAATTTTGCATGCTTACCTATAAGGGTGATAAAATCACGCAGTTGAATCTTATGACAATGCCATTGTGTTGGCACACATGACCAATGACTGTCAATTTCAAAGGATTCAGGGAAATCAAATAGTATTGCAAATAATAAATATAAATTTTAATGGAGCTGATTATAAGAAGAGTAGAAAGGAATATGTAACTGGAGGATTCTTTATACATATTCTATCTTTACTTTTATACTGGTTGTCATTATGTATGTTTTATTATGTTACAACAAATTTAAGCCTACAGGTAAGTTTTATACACTAAGTGTATGACACTTGATACTATGTTATTTGAGGCATATTACCTACTGCAAAGTGCATTCTCTAGTGTTCTTGAAATATTAATACCTAAAATCTTCTCAGACTTGAGAGCCTTAGAACCTTACAAAGGGCTTATTTATGAATCACATCTTTAGACATCTCGACAAATATTCGAACTCAATAGTCCTTGAGTGAGATCAATGAACCTGCATTATGAACATGGTTCTCAGGCAACTCACCTCTGCAGGGGCTCTCTGGGCACCAGTGGAGGAAGCTCTGCTCTGGAAGACCATGGGGGAATGACAGGGAACTGTCCACGAGAGTGGTGCTGAATGCTTTTCCTTGCATCACCCTCCCCGCATCCTGCTCCAATGACAGACTGTCATATTCTGCTGAGATTTTATTGCCACACACGGAGAGATGACATTGAGAAGTTTTTCTCTTCGTTGGAAAGTAGTGGCCTCTAACCCTACCTGCTTGCTTTCTCTTTCACTGGTTTCTCAAAAAAAAAAAAAAAAAAAACCTAAAATCTCATCCAAACCTGGCCTCCTTCTCCACAGAAAATTTATTTCCTCACAAATACAACATTAAGTTTGTATGAGAGTGTTAAATGTTCACTGGATGTACTTTGGAAAACTGACTTAAATATGATGACAATCACCGGGAAGAATGTTATTCTACTTAATATTTTCCTCAAGGCTTCCCTCACATCCCTGTTCCTCAATCTGTAGATAAAGGGGTTCAGCATTTGAGGGACCATAGTGTACATCACTGAAGCCACTGCAGTCTTCCTGGATGACTCAGTAACTGCAGAGCTAAAATACACACCAAAACCTGTGCCATAGAACAAGAAATCAACTAAGAGATAAGACCCACAGGTGGAAAAGTCTTTATATTTTCTGCCAGGTGGTGGCATTGTCAAAAGAGAAGAGACAATTTGAGTATATGAGAAAATGATTCCAGACAGAGAACTACCAGCCAATATGATAGAGTAAAAATAAACCAAAATGTTATTGATGAGGGTATCAGAACAGGCAGGCTCAATGACCTGAGCTAGTTCACAGAAGAAGTGGGGGATCTGCAGGTCAGTGCAGAAGGACATGCTCAGCACCATAGAGTGTAAAGGAGGGCATCCACAGAGCTGATGCCCAGAGAGATCAGAACCCGTGTCACACAGAGGGAAGGATTCATGATAATGGTGTACATCGTGTACATCAGTGTGTGACAAATGGCCACATAGCGGTCATAGGCCATTGCTGATAGGAGAAAGTTCTCTAAGACAAGAAAAGACAGGACAAAGAAGACCTGGGAGAGGCAGCCTGTGTAGGAGATGCTCTGTCTCTGTGATTGGATGTTGACCAGCATCTTGGGAATGGTGCTTGTGCTCAAGCAGATATCAGTAAAGGACAGGTTGGAGAGGAAGAAGTACATGGGGGTGTGGAGGTGGAGGTCAGAATTCACAGCCAGGATGATGAGCAGGTGTCCCAGGATAGTGACCAGGTACATGGACAGGAAGAGGCTGAAGAGGAGTGACTGCCTTGCTGGATCTTCTGTCAGTTCCAGGAGCAGGAATTCTAAACCAGCTGTGTTGTTTCTTGGTTCCATGCTAACGATGAATCTAAATGGGCGACAAAAATGGGCGACATGACACGAAAAGGTGTGATTTCTTGGCCCAAGCAGCAGCAGCATGACTTAGGGACTTGTGAGAAATGCTGATCTCTGGACTGACAGCAGACCTACTGATAATGAGCTCCTGGATGAGGAATAACAGTGCATGATTTAACAAACTTCCTCACATGTTAACTTTTTAAATTTTTTAAAATTTTATTTGTTCTAATTAGTTGTACTTGAGAACTGCTCCTCAAGGTTCTCTCTTTTAAATGAAAGTCCCAATGATTATTGAAATCCTTCCCTCTGCTTCTCTCTCCTTCCTTTTTTATCTTCCTCACCTTCTTTCCTGTACTCAATTATTCACCCTCATTTTTATTGAGAATTAACTTTCTCACACATGGTGGAAAATGCTGAGAATGCAATAAAAAGATACAATTTTTGTTTCAGAACTATTTTATGCTGTCTAATAGAAATATATACATAAAATTCTGAAGAGCATTGCATATTTAGGGAACTTATCTCCCTGTGGTGATAGGTGGCATATGATTGAAAAAACAAAAAGAAGTCACTGAGAGAAAATATAAAATTTGCAGGCTTGTAAAAATGTACAAAAAGCAACAATTTGTGCTCTGAAGACAAAGACATAAGAGATGGATAGCACTAGAAACCTGTAGATACTGTAGAACATGAATCTCCTTCAGGAAACAGAGGTAGTCATAAAAGCATAGATAATTTGGGGAAGTTATTAGACTCATACATGTTGAATTATTTTCATCCTCTAGCCCTTGTTTTGTAAGAGAGACAAATTCCTTAAATGGGGTTGGAGGAACTATAGTCTATGATTCAAAAAGTCCTCTGTATGGTTTTGATATATGATGATTTTTTTTTGTACAATGAACTGAACCCAGGATGCTTAGCCATTGAGCCCTTTTTTCTGTATTTAGAGAAAGGATTTCACATATGTTGCTTGCAGCCTTGCTAAGTTGCTGAGACTGGCTTTGAACTTGTGATCTTCCTGCCTCAACCTGTCAAGCCACTGAGATTAGAGTCATGCAACATCCTGGAAATGTATGACGAATTTTAAGAATACTAAAAATAATAATAAATCATGGGTACCCTAAAAAATAAAAATAAATCAAGGGTACTGTGTCTTCAAGTGAACATTAGGATATTTTCCTCTACTTCTCTCTCCCTCTGATCTTTTTTAATCATTCCTCTTTTCCCTCAACTCCCTTTATTGAAATAAATTTGATTTACTCCCAACCCTCTTTTATGTGGAACGTGCTGAGAAGGAAACAAATGACAAGGCATTTCTTTCAATCAAAATTATTCAAAGATATCTTCAAAAGGCCAGAATGAAATTTTGAATTTTGTTTTCTATAGTACTGCTTCCCTAACTTTGGCTTGCTTCAGCTCATCTGAAGGTCTTGCCAAATTGTACCTGTGTGAGTTTTTAGTATCATTCTCCTTAATCCATGAGGACAAAAAGGCATGATGAGTTTACAACTTGAATGTGAGATCCACAGAGACCAAGACTAGGTTTGTGTTCAGATGACATATCTGATACACATCTGATAGCCCTGTTTATGCCTCTGAATAGTACAGAACTTACCTTATTAAATGATGACTCAGACTTCATAGTTTTCCCGTGCAACTTTAATATTTTCGTCCCGACCAAAACCCCTAGTTTTTCTCTTGCCTTAAAAATATATCAATCTCTACCAATGAAATTAATGATAGCAGATAGAGACATCCATCCATGTGAATCAGAGGAAAGATTAGAAAACGGTGCCTCCATAGTTGAAGTTCATAAATCTACCCACTAGTATCATAAGCCATGTCCTTTAGCAGTTAATTCTAAGAAATTCAGGGAACTCATTATGGGATTCTCTGTTCTATATTAAGTGAATTATTCTCTTATTTTGATATGTTCTTCTCTTAAGTGACATATCATTTTTTCAAAAAACTGCTAACTGTAAAAGTAAATGAAATAGATAGTATTTAACAAAACTGATGAAAATATTAATGATTTACTGCTATTCAGAAAATAAAATATTATAAGATGAACACACAAGTTAATCAGGGTTCAAGTATAGCATTCTTGCAGAGAAATGGTCCCTGTCCTCAAGGGGAAGATGCTATGGCAGCATTACCATGTGGTGTAACACTGGTCTCACACACTCTGAATGTGTATATAGATCTCCTAGCATCACTTTGTATACCTTTAATATATGAAAATTTTATTGAATTTTGCTTAAATGAAACGGGAAGAACCTATGGGGGGGTGTTTCATAATGAGAAATGGATAGAACGAAGTGCCCACAACAGGGCTTCACTTATCAGACCCTCACACTGACATTTCCTGTTGTGTTCTTTATGGAATGTCATGAATAGGTGGCCCTATTCCTTCCTTAGAAATTGGTAGTGTGTCAGGGCAGTTGAGGAAAGAGCAAAGAAAGGGGCCATTCCTTCCATGATGAAAGAAAATATCACGGAAGTCTTTAATGTACTAAAAATATCCTTGGGAATGATGGTCAGGAAGAAAAAATGAAGGGATCATGAATTATACCAATATATTCATTGGGTATGGACATATGATGAAATACGTATGAATTAAAATGTATGAGAGAAGAAATGAGTTAGATACATGAATGACATTTTCAAAATATTAACTAAAGGACTTTAGCTTCAGGAAGAATGGTGTTCAACATCTCACCTGGATATTGAAGATGGAAGATGTGTCCTTAGAAAATACGGACAGTTTAAACGTATCAGTGAAAGACTGGCCAGGATGGGTTTCTGGGAAGAGTCTCAAGTGTTGCTCCTGGCTGGGGCAGGTTTGTTGAACGAGGTGGTCCTAGGCTGACTTCTATAGTCTGTATCTCTGGACCTCCATATCCAACACTCCTCATTATACCAGATATTTTAGTTAGCCTTCTGATCTTGAGAGTGCATGTCCTTAATGACCAACTTGGCAGAAGTGAGGGATTCAGGAAGACTGATTCCTGACCCAAGAGGCCATGGTCACCACTCATGTCTCTCCATTATTTCTGTTCACTCCATCTCACAGACTTTGTTGACAGAACATGGGGTATTCCTCAAATGAATTCAAGGTCTCCTTTTAGGTCAAATTCAAAGTCATCTCTATTTAATTAATGCATTAAGGAAGCTTGGTTCCATTTTAGTTGTGACCATGTCTTATATATGTGGGTATAAATAATGTATTTATTAATATTTGCTAAAATATTTTAGACACTTTTCTGTTGCTATAACAAAAACACAAGATAAATCATTGAAATAAGGAAAGTTTCATTTTTGCTCATGGCTTTGGATATTTGTTTCATGGTTGTTTTGCCTGTTGTTCTGTGCCTATAATAGCTGTGAATAACTTAGAAGCAGTATATGGTGGAGAAGGTGTTTGGTTTGGATCTGGATTGCTTCTGTGTTGAAATAAATGTTCCTGGTTCAGCAAGGTTCAGAGTTGGCACTTTTAGAAATGGTTGGTTAACGAGGACTTTGACTTCATCAGTGGGTACTCCATTTGACATATTAATTGATTAATAACTGGATTGACTACTGAGAAGTTGGATCTAGTTGGAAGAAATAAGTCACATTTGGCCTTTGCTGGAAGGGTTGATTCCCTGTTCGTCCTCCCTGCTATCCCACCAACACAAACTGAGCACTTTTCCTCTTTCAGGTCCTTCCACTATGGAATTGGTGCCTTGGAGCCAGCTGGTCATGTACTGAATACCCTGACACTTTGAAGTAAAATAAATCTTCACTTCTCAAACTTGTTTGTCCACAACAACAAAAATCTAATATAGTTATTGGTACTGAGAATTGGGGTCATTGCTGTGACTCTACCTGACCAGGTTGTACACAGCTTTTGGTGCTGCTTAGTGAAAAGAGTTTGTAAAAGTTTGAAGATGCAGGGTAGAGAAGTTGTAGAATGTAGTTAGTAGAGCTTAATAGGCAATTCTGTGGGAGTTCAGAGAATCAAAATTTCATTATAAACCTGAACAGTAAAGATTGTGCTCAGAATGTTTCAGATTAAATGAGGAATCTGTAGTGATTTTGACTGAAGTCCATTCATCTTACATTCTGACAAAGAACTTGTCTACATTTTTCTTGTCCTGAGACTTGAGGACATGTGTGGCTAAATTTAAAAGTGTTGTACTAATTAATTAGAAGGAGGAAATTAGAAAACAGTATGGGATTCCAGCAGTTGCATAAGTATTGCTGGATGTTTTAGTCAGTTTTAATGTTAGAAAAAGAAGTAAAAGAGAAGAGAAAAATTTGAAAATATTGTGGTTTGACCCAAATGCATGTGTAAATTGGAGCTCAGGAATGTGATGTTGCTGAAGAAGTTACTGCCACTAGAGAAGTTAAATAACTTGCATCCTGACAAAGTACCTGAAAGTTACTTTGCATCCTGACAATAGGAAAGTTTCTTTAAGAGAATCTCAAATTGACCACAACCTGCGCATTTTAGGCTTGAGGGTACAAAAATAAACCTCTCTGGAACACATAGCTCTAAGAGAATATTGGCAGCAATTTCTTAGGTCACACAAGGTCACCTAAGAAGTTTTACCATCAGAATTCATTTTATCATGCCTGAGAGCTGCACATGTACTCAAGTCTGCTGCATCTGTGGACCAAAGCAGCTACTGCTCATGCTGGTGACAAACCACATGGTGTCTTGGAGGTCACTTTTGACTTGGGCTTTTTAATAATTTTGGAACTCTGAAGACTGTTGGCACTCTAGGAGATGCACTGAATTCATTTTATATTGTGATTTGGTCATGAACATCTGAGGATAATAGGTAGAATGTAAGGTTTGGATTTAGAATGTCTTGTCTACAACCCAGTTGTGCCAGGTCCGTGGGTAGATTTAAGAGAGGTCATAGACAAGAGCATGATAGTGGCATGTGAGACATACGATTTATTAAGGAAAGCTTGAAAGAGATCAGTGACTGCACTAAGAAGGGTTCAGTGTCATTAGGCTGAACCAATAGTACCTTTATCTCTTACAGTATCTGCCATGCAGTACCTCCTCTCCCCCTTAGTGAATTGTGCAGAAGCAGCTGCTGGACAAGTGACACATACCATCTCCAGGGTTCCCTGAGTTCTAGCCGGGTCCCCATTTAGAGAGGGTTTTTATGTGTTAGTAGAAGCAGCAATATCACTAGCATTTACTTGCTTGTGTGACCAATACTCCCAGGAGCAATGTCCTGGCATACATGCAAGGAAGCAGCTTCTCCAGATACCAGTCACTTACTCTTGTTCCCAGTGGGCATAAGAGAAATCCAGAGTCCTTCAAGAGAATATGTGAGTGTACATTCAAGGACGGGATTGCTCTCCTTGTTTCTTTATCTTGTCTAGGTTTTGGGGAAGAAAAAGGGAGCATACAGGAACATGGTGTTTTATAGAACCTCATTTCTTTAGATATTATGCATGCAAAAAACTCAGGCATTGAATGCACAGTCCCCAAGACTGCCATGTATAGAGGTGGGACTTTTAAGCAATGATGGATCATGAGGGCTCTGACCTCATCTGTGCATTATTCCAAAGGGTGGATGAATTATAGCTGAGGACTCCTGGGAGGTGAGACCCAGTTGGAGGAAGCAGTCTATTGGAGGCTTGGCTGGGAACCTTGACCCTCTCCACAGATCTTCCTCACTTTAGGTCTGCTCCCGGCCTGCCACGTGCTGAGCAGCTTTCTTTGTAAATTCTTCAGGCATGACATTTCTCCTTGTAGCTTCCCAACCATGGACTCAGTCCTCTGAAACCACCAGCCAGAATAAACTTTTTTTAAGTTTTTCATGTCAGGTATTGTGTTCACAGAATTGAGAGACTGTATAACAGAGGACAGGAGAGAGAGAGAGAGAGAGAGAGAGAGAGAGAGAGAGAGAGAGAGAGAGAGAGAGAGAGATTGTAGAATGTGTTTCTATTGTCCCTTTTGAGGCAAACCCCCAGGCACCCACCCACCTTCCACTGTGGTCACCTTCAAAAGGTCCTACACCCCTAATACCACAGGAGGACTCCCATCACACCGTAAGTGCACAGAACGTTGGGGGATAAACACCCAGAGAGAATGACTGTTAAAGCACAGACACTCAGAGTTTTTCTCCTTACTCATTAAGAGAGGTTTGCTGACTCTTATGCCTTTTTCCCTGTATATTTCAAAGCAAATACTAAAAAGTTCTCTTCTTAAAAGTCATTGAATCTTTGTTGAATATTTGTAAATTTCATTCTCTCTCTAGTTTTTGTTTTTATTTATATATTTATTGGTGGTATGTTGATATGTCCCTGCATTCTACACACTTGGGCAGATTTCAAGCTTCATTTAGTAGATGGAAATGTTGGTCCATGTTGATGTTCATTGTAAAATTTTAAATCTTATATAAATTTATATTTAAGAACTTCAATATTTTACATGTTAATCACTATATCTTATACAATATTAACTCATATTACATGAATTTATGCTTTTCAAAGTAGATCATCTAGAATTTAAAGCCAGATGGCACTGTGATGACTTTCATGGCCATCTAAACCTCATTGAATCTTTAAGAAAGGGATAGTTGATAAAATGGGAGTCAGCAATGGGATTGCAAAACAAGGTCCAAATTTCCATGAACTGCAAAGGAAATAGTAACACAGGCAAACAACATGGTGAGTGGGCTGAAATCAAAGTGAGATAAGTGGGCTCTCTGGGGAGAAGAGACTCCAGTAAATGGAGACCCAGATCTATGAGCAAGACCAGCCACGCTGATCCCTTTACTTAGGTGAACAAAACCTCCAGCATATGCTGTACCACACTTACTAGAACAAACTATAATCAATTTAAATGACACCCAACACAAGAAACCTTTGTGGCTAGACTGCTTAACCAGAAAGGAGCATTTTGAATCCACAATATCAAACAGTTGATGTGAGATTTCATTTTAAAGGAACTTGCTTAGGAACTTGCACATCTATTCCCAGGATCAACATATATATGATCAGAGCTCATCCTGGGCACATCACCATCTTCTCTTCTCAGAGAAAAGAGGCGTCTGCATCCTGTCTTTGGGGTGTACATACATTTGCTGTCATCACATGAAACTCCTTGTGTCTTGCTTTTGATGCATCTTGGAATTCTTTGCAGTGGTTAAAGTCAAGAACCTGCTCAGGGAGAACTGAGGTACCATTGCTCCCATGTGAGCGGAACTCCCTGGATCCCTGACTGCTGATTGAAGGACTCTCTAGATTTATTTTCATCAACAAGAAAGTACTTCCTCTTTGCAGGAAAGGAGGACATGTCTTAGGAGGAAATTGCCAGGGACAGATGAAGAGCTTCATTTTATTTGCAATTTTTAAAAATTTATTTTTTGTTTATTGACATAATATTTGTACACACATATCAGATAGAGTGGGATGTTTGGGTTCTCAGATATACTGATTTTAGAGCTACTTGGGTACTTAGCATTAGCACATACATCAACTTAAACTTTGATGACTCACGGTGACATCATTCAAATTTCTCCTTTATAACTATTTTAAGGTCTATAATACATCATTGCAAATTATATTCACCCTATTGTGCCATAAAACACCAGAAGTGGTTCATCACATCAAACAGTAATTTAGTACCTGTTGATCAACCTCACCCTCTGCCCCTTCCCTCTGCATTGTTGAGATACTATCCCTGCCATGTCTACCTACTCCAAATGGCCTTTCTTTAAGAGTGTGCTAACAATAGGATCTCTGCAGTAAACTCTTACTCTGGACAACCAAAGACTGTCAAACCACTCCGAGTTTGCCATAAGAATTGGGAATTTACAGGGGAATTAAAAGGCACCTGGTTATTACATATCTCATCAACTTAGCAGAATGCAGTGACAGAATGTGCAGGCATTCTGACTAACCAGGAACCCTGTCACTCTGCCTCCCTCTAGAAACACAAGTCCCAAGTAAATATCACAGAATAGCGGGTGTCCTACCCATGAGCATTCTCACAGAGACCTTCATGTCCCTGTTCCTCAGGCTGTAGATAAAGGGGTTCAGCATCTGAGGGACCACAGAATACATCACTGAGGCCACTGCAGACTTCCTGGAGGAGTCAGTCACTGCAGAACTAATGTATACCCCAAAACCAGTCCCATAGAACAAGGAGACAACAGACAGGTGAGACCCACAGGTGGAAAAAGCTTTATGCTTTCCTTCTGATGAGGGCATTCTCAAGACAGAGGACACAATGTGAACATAAGAGAAAATGATTCCAGAGAGAGGAACACCAGCTAATAGTACAGTCACCAAATACACTAGTAGGTTATTGATGAGGGTATCAGAACAGGCCAGCTTCAGGACCTGAGCAAGTTCACAGAAGAAGTGGGGGATCTCCAGGTCTGTGCAGAAGGACAGCCTCAGCACCATCAGAGTGTGGAGAAGGGCATGCACAATACTAATTACCAGGGAGACTAGAACTAGCAATACACAGAGATGAGGATTCATGATGACTGTGTATTTAAGGGGGTAACAAATGGCCACATAGCGGTCATAGGACATCACTGTAATGAGACAATTTTCCAGTCCAACAAAAATTATGACAAAACAGACCTGGCAGAGGCATCCGGTGTAGGTGATGCTCTGATCCTGTCTCAGGATATTCACCAGCATCTTGGGGACTGTGCTTGTGCTTAAGCAGATGTCATTAGCAGACAGGATGCATAGGAAGAAGTACATGGGGGTGTGGAGGTGGGAGTCAGAGCTGATGGCCAGGATGATGAGCAGGTTCCCCATGATGGTGACCAGGTAGATGGACAAGAAGAGGCTGAAGATGAGGGGCTGCAGTGCTGGGTCCTCTGTCAGTCCCAGGAGGAGGAATTCTGAAATGGTTGTTTGGTTTCTAGCTTTCATGTCGGTGAAGAATCTAAAGCACAAGATGGGGTGTAATTATAATAGTGTGTATGTCCATCAGTAACACCATCATTTGGAAACAAATTAGAATACAAACCTTTGGACCCCTTGATCTTTATACTTATAACCTCCAGAACTGTGAGAATTTAAAATTTGATTGCTAAACAACTAAGATTCTGCTGCCTGGTTATGACAGCCCTAGCAATTAATGCACTTACAAACACCCCCTCCCCAACCTCTCTACAGAGTTCAAGCGTGCTTTGTAGCAATCATCATGTTTGAGAAAGGGCTGATTTCTGCTCAGAAAGAAATTGACCCTTTCCTTGTACAGTATGAGACCAGCAGCCTGAGATCTGGGGAGCACCAGAGCAAATACATGTTTTCAGAGGCTGAGACAGGGTTCAGGAGGGTGTGATGGACTGATCCTCATCCTGTTTCTTACCCTCCTCGCTGCTTCCCTGGATGAAACTCTGGTGACACACTCAGCCTGGTTTCCCAAGCATTACTTAAGGGACTCGAGTTCATGGTTGGATTCCAGGGAAATGATACTCATCATCAGGGTCATTGGAGATGGACGATCTGTCTCAGGAAGTGTAGAGACACAAGGTGAGTGAACAAGGTCTTGCTCAGGAAGAGTCATCTCTGGGAGGAGGCTCGGGTGCTTCTTCCTGGCTGGGGCTGACTGAGTGAGGAAGTCACAGGGTGACTCCTATCACCTCCATTTCCCTGAGGGCTCAAATTCCAAAGGTCCTCATTAGATTAGATACTTTACTCTCATGGTGACCCCAGGAGCACAGGAGTGCATATCCTTGAAGACCAACTCTGTAGCAGTGAAGGCTCAAGAGGGATGGATTCCTGACCCCTGAGGTCACATCTCCACCTTCAACTATCTCTTTTGTTCCTCTCATCTCCATTTCATGGACCAGGCAAATAAAACTCCTCTAATAAATCTCAGTATTGATTTTAAGTTGTAAATGAATCCATACAATCACTCATATCAAGTACGTTTATTTTGATGTAGAGTAGCAAAATACATTCTAAATATGTGGATAAAATTTTGCAATTTATTTAATTATCAACCAAGCTTATGTAACAATACAAATATCCATTGTTGTTTTTCCCATTGTATCATTGATGTTTATTGATCCTTAATTTTCACTTTTTATATTTGCACAGAAGTTTTCATCCTGTTGTTTGGTCGATGATGATGGCAAAAAAATATATACACGGAATCACGTGACTCCCTGGTTAGAACTTCATGCATACATTTTTCAATATTATCACGGGGTTTCCATAGCTTCTTTACCAAGAGCTCTGTGGTTTGAAATTATGGTCCTTCATCTTAATTAGATTTTAGTCTTTAAATTATATTTGTTCAAATTATTTGTACATGACAGTAGAATGGATTTATACATCTTCATAGACCATACATAAATGGAGTGTAATCTCTCATTTTTTTCTGATTATACATATTGCAGGATCACATCAGTTATGCAGTCATACATGTACATGAGGTAGTAATGTCTGATCAGTAGTAAAGCAGCCCTGGCTTAAATTCTTAGTACAAAAGAAGGATATTACTATGACAATTTGTCCATTGACTCAGCACATTTGAGTAGATTAGATTTTTAACCAAGATGGTATTATGGGGGGGTTTATCATCTTAACCATATTTGCTTCAAAAAGGATAAATAATAGGTAATATATAGAAATATATCAATGTGATTATTTAAAAAAAGTTTCCATCAACCACAGGAACACTCACATAAAAATATGAAGTAAATTTATCCTGATTACCAAAACAAAATACTGACATGACATAATGATTGGCCTGAAGTAGGTTCAGTGAATCTGTTTTTATAAGCAGGAAGGTATTTTTCTCTTTTTAGGTAATGAGGACTAAGTACCTTTGGAGTAGTTTGATTTTCAAGTGCACATAGAGAAGTCCTTTTTAGAAATTTGATCACTCATTTTCAGATCCCCTATATTTGTACAAATTTCTGAGTTAACACAGTGCTGTTTTGATTCTCATATCCATTTGGCACCAATCAATTCATCTTTCTATGCTTGAATTATTTAAATCAGTATCACTTGAGTCTGTCTACCTGTGTTGTTGCCAATGACAGGATTTCATGCTTTTGATGGATGGTTTTGCTCTCTGTATATATACCTCATTTTCTTCATCCATTTCTGTGTTGATGGGTATTTAGGATGATTCTATATACAAAATATTGTCAGATAGAGTGTGACTACAGGAGGCGGGTCATTAGGGGCACGGCTTAGGGTTATATATTTTCTCTGTGGTGAGGGAGATGTATCTCTCTGCTCCCTGTTGTGATGTCCTAAGCTACTTCATCTATCATGTTCTTCTGCCATGACTTTTTACTTTATCCAGGGCCCAGAGCTTCAGAGTCAGCCATCTATGCACTGAGACCTCTGAAAACAAAAGCCCCCAAATAAAACTTTTCCTCCTTAAAATTGTTCTTGTTGAGTCTTTTGTTCACAGCAGCAAAAAATCTGATTAAAACATATGTACTAAACTGAATCCTAGGATAACAATACAGTCTCTGAACACCAATGATCAGGCTTCTTGTCATGTGCAGGACTAAGAAGACATGGAAGATTGCAAAGAGGAAAGAGACATTTACAGTGATGCATGTATATGCCAACATTTGCTAGATTTGAAGGAATTAAAATAATTATTCAATACAAATGGTTCAGCAGGGAACTCCTACTTGGTCAGAGTAATGTCATCTTTATGCAAGATTTTCACAATCCAAGGTGGAGGAAATGAACTTGAATATGACAGATGCCTTGTCTCTCAAACTTTTATGAGGAAAGTTATACTCTTTAAGTCAATGATTTATTTTCAGTTATTCAGAAATCTTTCAATTCTATGAAGAGACATGAAAGAATATTTAGTCTGTTTAATGCACAATGGTAAAACAATAGCTATCCAAATGACACCAATATGAGAAAGATTGCCCATTTTCGTAGGGACCATAAAGATAGAGATAACAGACAGTAAGTGACTGAGATTGATTCCCAAGTATTTTATTTTTTTCGATGCTATTGTGAATGGAGTAGTTTTCCTAATTTCTCTTTCTGAAGATTCATCGCTTATGTATAAAAATGCCTTAGATTTATGTGTATTGATCTTATATCCCGCTACTTTACTGAATTCACTTATGAGCTCTAAAAGTTTTCTGGTGGAATTTCCAGGTTCCTCTAAATATATAATCATGTCATCAGCGAACAGGGATAGTTTGAGTTCTTCTTTTCCTATTCGTATCCCTTTAATTTCTTTGGTTTGTCTAATTGCTCTGGCTAGAGTCTCAAGGACGATGTTGAATAGAAGTGGTGAAAGAGGGCATCCCTGACTTGTTCCAGTTTTTAGGGGGAACGCTTTCAGTTTTTCACCATTTAGAATGATATTAGCCATGGGCTTAGCGTAGATGGCCTTTATAATGTGAAGGAATGTTCCCACTACCCCAATTTTTTCTAGCGTTTTGAGCATGAAGGGATGCTGTATTTTATCGAATGCTTTTTCTGCATCTATTGAAATAATCATGTGATTCTTAACTTTAAGTCTGTTGATATGGTGAATGACATTGATTTCCGAATGTTGAACCAACCTTGCATCCCTGGGATAAAAACCACTTGATCGTGGTGCATTATCTTTTTAATATATATTTGTATGCGATTTGCTAAAATTTTGTTGAGAATTGTTGCGTCGATGTTCATTAAGAATATTGGTCTGAAATTTTCTTTCCTCGATGTGTCTCTGTCTGGTTTATGTATCAGGGTGATATTGGCTTCATAGAACGAGTATGGGAGGGTTCCCACCTCTTCTATTTCATGGAATAGTTTGAGGAGTATTGGAAGGAGCTCTTCTTTAAAGGTCTTGTAGAACTCGACTGAGAACCCATCTGGTCCTGGACTTTTCTTTGTTGGTAGGCTTTCGATGACCTCTTCTATTTCATTGCTTGAAATTGGTTTATTTAAGTTGTGTATGTCCTCCTCGTTCAGTTTAGGTAATTCATATGTCTCTAGAAATTTGTTGATGTCTTCGAGGTTTTCTGTTTTGTTGGAGAATAGATTTTCGAAATAGCTTCTGATTATGTTTTGTATTTCACTCGTGTCTGTTGTGATGTTTCTTGTTCATTCCGAATTTAAGTAATTTGAGTTTTCTCCCTCTTTCTCTTTGTTAGTGTGGCTAAGGGTTTATCAATTTTATTTATTTTTTCAAAGAACCAACTATTTATTATGTTAATTTTTGCAATTGTTCCTTTGTTTCGATTTCATTGATTCCGGCTCTGATTTTAACTATTTCCTGTCTTCTACTAATTTTGGTATTGGTCTGCTCTTCTTTTTCTAGCGCTTTGAGCTGTAGTGTTAAGTCGTTTATTTGTTGATTTCTACTTCTTTTTTTGAATGCGCCCCATGAAATAAATCTTCCTCTAAGTACTGCTTTCATAGTGTCCCAGAGATTTTGATATGATGTGTCTTTGTTCTCGTTTACTTCTAAGAATTTTTTTATTTCCCTCCTGATGTTTCTGTTATCCATTCATCATATAATAGTGTATTATTTAATCTCCAGGTATTGGAGAAGTTTCTGTTTTTTATTCTGTCATTTATTTCTAATTTCAATCCATTATGATCTGATAGAGTACAAGGTAGTATCTCTATCTTCTTGTATTTGCTAACAGTAGTTTTGTGGCATAAAATATGGTCTATTTTAGAGAAGGATCCATGTGCTGCTGAGAAGAAAGTGTATTCGTTCTTTGTTGGATGGTATATTCTATATATGTCCGTTAAGTCTAAATTGTTGATTGTGTTGTTGAGATCTATAGTTTCTTTATTCAATATTTGTTTGGACGATCTATCCAGTGGTGAGTGAGGTGTGTTAAAATCGCCTAGTATTATTGTGTTGTGGTCTATTTGATTTCTGGAATTGAGAAGGATTTGTTTGACGTACGTGGATGAGCCAATGTTTGGGGCATAGATATTTATGATTGTTATGTCTTGCTGATTTATGCTTCCCTTAAGCAGCATGTAATGTCCTTCTTTATCCCTTCTGACGAGTTTTGCTTTGAAGTCCACATTATCTGAAATGAGGATGGATACTCCAGCTTTTTTTGTGTCCGTGTGCATGGTATGTTTTTTCCCATCCTTTCACCTTTAGTCTATGGGTGTCTCTTTCTATGAGATGAGTCTCTTGCAGGCAGCATATTGTTGGATTTTTCTTTTTAATCCAATCTGCCAGTCTATGTCTTTTGATTGATGAGTTCAGGCCATTAACATTCAGGGTTATTATTGTGATATACTTTGTATTCCCAGTCAATTGACTCATATTTGTTTTTGACATAAAATGGTTTCTCCTTTATTTGGCTATTCCTTTAGGCTTGTACCTCCTGTTGCTGATTTGCATCGTTTTTTTCATCTCTTCCTCATGGAATATTTTGCTGAGGATGTTCTGTAATGCTGGCTTTCTTTTTGTAAATTCCTTTAGCTTTTAGCATGGAAGGATCTTATTTCATTGTCAAATTTGAAGGTAAGTTTTGCTGGGTATAAGATTCTTGGTTGGCATCCGTTTTCTTTCAGGGCTTGGTATATGTTGTTCCAGGCCCTTCTAGCTTTTAGGGTCTGGATTGAAAAATCTGCTGATATTCTTATTGGTTTCCCTCTGAATATAATTTGATTCTCTTCTCTCGCGGCCTTTGAAATTCTGTCTTTATTTTGTATGTTAGATATTTTCATAATAATGTGCCTTGGTGTGGGTCTGTTGTAATTTTGTATGTTTGGAGTTCTATAAACCTCTTGTACTTGCATTTCCATTTCATTCTTCAGATTTGGGAAATTTTCTGATATTATTTCATTGAATAGATTGTTCATTCCTTTGGTTTGTTTCTCTAAGCCTTCCTCAATCCCAATAATTCTTAAATTTGGCCTTTTCATGATATCCCATAAGTCTTGTAGATTCTGTTCATGATTTCTTAACATCTTCTCTGTTTGGCCAACTTTGTTTTCAAGATTAAATAATTTGTCTTGAATGTCTGAGGTTCTGTCTTCCAGGTGTTCTATCCTATTGGTTATGCTTTCTATGGAGTTTTTAACTTGGTTTATTGTTTCCTTCATTTCAAGTATTTCAGTTTGCTTTTTTGTCAGTATCTCTAACTCTTTATTGAAATGATCTCTTGCTTGCCGTATTTGGTCTTTTAACTGTTGATTGGTGCGATCATTTAATGCCTGCATTTGCTCTTTCATCTCCTCCTTCAATTCCTGCATTTGCTCTTTCATCTCCTCATTAGCTTCCCTGATCGTTTTAATTACGTACGTTCTGAACTCCCTTTCTGACATTTCTTCTGCTGTGCTGTCATTGGGTTTTATTGATGTAGTATCTAGGTTTGTTTGGGACATTTTCTTCCCTTGTTTTCTCATATTGGTCAGCTGTCAGTGGGACCCTGAGATATTGCAGATTTCCACTATTGGCTTATAGTGTCCCGGTAGATTTCCAGTGTATCACCTCCCAGCCTTCAGTAGCCTGGTGTCTGGGAGGAATTTGATAATGCAGTGCATCCAAAGAAAGCTGCCCCTAGCCCCCTACGGGTTCCAGGGTTTGGTGCTGGCTCTGTGCGGAAAGGCTCTTACCGGGTGCCTGCACTGTGCAGCTGGCCGTGTGGGAGGAGCCCACTGCCGGAGTGTGGAAGGCTACCTTGGGAAGACTCTAGCTGCCCTGACCTGCTCCGATAAACCACCCCTATCTGTGCCTGCCACCCGGGCCGAGCTTTACCCAGTGGGCAGACTCACCCGTGGCTCTATTTCAGTCCGAGTCTCTCAATGCCTCCCCTTCTTAACTCCTGGGTTCTGGAGTGACTGGGGATGCAGTCACCCTCTAAGCTGCCATCTTGGATCTCCCCATGGAAAGAGCCTGCGGCCGGAGTGGGCAGAGCCGCCTGAAGAGGTCTCTGGCTGCCCTGTCCTGATCCCAGAGGCTGCTTGCGGATCGAAGCTCTCCATTGGTTCGGGGACTTGGGGCTGGCTCTACATAGAAAGCCTCTCACTGGGCGGTCTGGTCTGAGAAGCTAGCCTTGAAAGGCACCTCCCACCGCAGGGGTCCAGGCTACTTGGGGAAGTTCTGGCTGCCCTATCCTGGTCTCTGAAGCTGCTTGCGTGCCGGAGTACACTGCACTGTGCTGGCTCTGGGACTTGGAGCTTGTTCTGATCAGAAAGGTTCTCAGTCGCTGGCCCGCTCCGAGAACCTGGAGAAGCTGGCTGTGTGGGCGAGGCCCACCGCCCAAGTGTGCAGGGCTGCTTGTGGAAGACTCTAGCTGCCCTGCCTGGCTCCGATAAGCCACCTCTATCTGGGCCTGCCACCCAGACCGAGCTTTACCCAGTGGGCAGACTCACCTGTGGCTCTATTTCAGTCCAAGTCTCTCAATGACTCCCCTTTTTAACTCCTGGGTTCTGGAGTGACTGGGGGTGCAGTCACCCTCTAGACCGCCATCTTGGATCGCCCTGTGAAGAGTGCCTGCGGCTGGAGTGGGCAGAGCCACATGAAGAGGTTTCTGGCTGCCCTGCCCTGATCCCAGAGGCTGCTTGCGGATCGAAGCTCTCCCTTGGTTCGGGGACTTGTGGCTGGTTCTATGTAGAAAGACTCTCACTGGGCGGTCTGGTCTGAGAAGCTAGCCTTGAAAGGCACCTCCCACCGCAGGGGTCCAGGCTACTTGGGGAAGTCTCTGGCTGCCCTATCCTGGTCCCTGAAGCTGCTTGAGTGCCGGAGTACACTGTGCTGCCCTCTTTCACCACTTCTATTCAAATTGTCCTTGAACCTCTAGCCAGAGCAGTTAGACAAACCAAAGAAATTAAAGGGATAAAATATGAAAAGAAGAACACAAACTATCCCTGTTCACTGATGACATGATTATACATTTATAGGAACCCTGAAATTCCACCAGAAAACTTTTAGAACTCATAAGTGAATGCAGTAAAATAGCAGGTTACAAGATTAATGCTCATAAATCCAATGCATTTTTATACATAATTGATGAAACTTCAGAAAGAGAAATTAGGAAAATTACCCCATTCACAATAGCATCGAAAAAAATAAAATACTTGGGAATCAATCTCACAAAAGAGGTGAAAGACCTCTACAATGAGACCTACAGATAACTAAAGAAAGAAATTAAAGAAAACCTTAGAAGATGGAAAAATCTCCCATGTTCTTGGATAGGCAGAATTAATACTGTCAAAATGGCCATATTACCAAAAGTGCTTTACAGATTCAATGCAATTCCAAATAAAATCCCAATGATGTACCTTACAGAAATAGAGCAAGCATTTATGAAATTCATGTGGAAGAATAAAAAACCCAGAATAGCTCAAGCAATCCTTAGTAGAAAGAGCGAAGCAGGGGGTATTGCAATACCAGATCTTCAACTCTACTACAAAGCAATAGTAACAAAAACGGCATGGTATTGGTACCAAAATAGACAGGTAGATCAATGGTACAGAATAGAGGACATGGACACAAACCCAAATAAATACAATTTTCTCATACTAGACAAACGTTCCAAAAATATGCAATGGAGAAAAGATAGCCTCTTCAGCAAATGGTGCTGGGAAAACTGGAAAACCATATGCAATAGAATGAAATTAAACCCCTATCTCTCACCCTACACAAAACTCAACTCAAAATGGATCAAGGACCTCGGAATCAGACCAGAGATCCTGCATCTTATAGAAGAAAAAGTAGGTCCAAATCTTCAACTTGTTGCCTTAGGATCAAACTTCCTTAACAGGACTCCCATAGCACAAGAAACAAAAGCAAGAATCAACAACTGGGATAGATTCAAACTAAAAAGCTTTCTCTCAGCAAAGGAAACTATCAGAAATGTGAAGAGAGAGCCTACAGAGTGGGAGAATATCTTTGCCAACCATACTTCTGATAGAGCGCTAATTTCCAGAATCTATAAAGAAGTCAAAAAACTCTACACGAAGAATACAAATAATCCAATCAACAACTGGTCTAAGGAAATGAACAGACACTTCACAGAAGAAGATGTACAAGTAATCAACAGATATATGAAAAAATGTTCAACATCCCTAGTAATAAGGGAAATGCAAATCAAAACTACCCTAAGATTTCATCTCACCCCAATTAGAATGGCAATTATCAAGAACACAAGCAACAATAGGTGTTGGCGAGGATGTGGTGAAAAAGGAACACTCATACATTGCTGGTGGGGTTGCAAATTAGTGCAGCCACTTTGGAAAGCAGTGTGGAGATTCCTCAGAAAGCTTGGAATGGAAACACCATTTGACCCAGCTATCCCACTCCTTGGCCTATACCCAAAGGACTTAAAATCAGCATACTACAGAGATACAGCCACATCAATGTTCATTGCTGCTCAATTCACCATAGCCAGATTGTGGGACCAACCTAGATGCCCTTCAGTTGATGAATGGATAAAGAATCTGTGGTATGTACATACAATGGAATATTACAACGCAATGAAGAATGATAAAATTATGGCATTTACAGGCAAATGGATGAAATTGGAGAATATCATGCTAAGTGAGATAAGCCAATCACAAAAAACTAAAGGACGAAATGATCTCGCTGATAAGCTGATGAGGACATATAATGGGGGGTGGGAGGGGTTAGCATTAGGTTTAGGGTTAGGTTTAGGGTTAGGGATAAGGAGAGTGGTAAGAATGAAGGAAAGAAGGACTGTATGGAGTGAAAAGAGGGGTGGGAGGGGTGGGAGGGAAGGGAAAAAATAATTAAACTCATTGCCCTATGTAAACATATGATTACACAAATGGTATGCCTTGACTCTATGTACAAATAGAGAAACAACATGTATCCCATTTGTATACAATAATAATAATAAAAAAAGAAGTGGTGAAAGAGGACACCTCTGCCTTGTTCCAGGTTTTAGGGGGAATGCTTTCAGTTTTTCACCATATAGAATGATATTGGCCATGGGCTAAGTGTAGATGGCCTTTACAATATTAAGGAATATTCTAATGATCCCTATTTTTTCTAGTGTTTTGAGCATGAAGGGATGCTGTATTTTATCAAGTGCTTTTTCTGCATCTATTGAAATAATCATGTGATTCTTAACTTTAAGTCTGTTGATATGGAGAATGACATTTATAGATTTACGGATATTGAACCAACCTTGCATCCCTGGGATAAAACCCACTTGATTATGGTGCACTATCTTTTTAATATATTTTTGTATGCAATTTGCTAAAATTTTGTTGAGAATTTTTGCATCGATGTTCATTAAGGATATTGGTCTGAAATTTTCTTTCCTCGATGTGTCTCTGTCTGGTTTAGGTATCCGGGTGATATTGGCTTCATAGAATGAGTTTGGGAGATTTCTGTCTTCTTCTCTTTCATGGAATACTTTGAGGAGTATTGGAATGAGTTCTTCTTTAAAGGTTTTTTAGGACTCAGTTGAGAACCCATCTGGTCCCGTTATTTCTTTCTTGGTAGGCTTTTGATGACCTCTTCTATTTCATTGCTTGAAATTGATTTATTTATGTTGTGCATGTCCTCCTTGTTCAGTTTGCAAATTCATATGTGTCTAGAAACTTATTGATGTCTTTGAGGTTTTCTGTATTGTTGGAATATAGATTTTCAAAATAGCTTCTAATTATGTTTTGTATTTCACTCATGTCCGTTATGATATTTCCTTGTTCATTCCTAATTGTAGTAATTTGAATTTTCTCCCTCTTTCTCTTTGTTAGTGTAGCTAAGGGTTTATCAATTTTGTTTATTTTTTCAAAGAAACAGCTATTTATTTTGCTAATTTTTCCGATTGTTTCCTTTGTTTCATTTTCGTTGATTTCAGCTCTGATTTTAACTATTTCCTGTCTTCTTCTACTTTTGTAGTTGGTCTGCTCTTCTTTTTCTAGAGCTTTGAGCTGTAGTGCTAAGTCATTTATTTGTTGATTTTTACTTCTTTTGTTGAATGCGCCCCATGAAATAAATCTTCCTCTAAGTACTGCATTTATAGTGTCCCAGAGATTTTGATATGATGTGTCTTTGTTCTCGTTTACTTCTAAGAATTTTTTTATTTCCCCCCTGATGTCTTCTGTTATCCATTCATCATATAATAGTGTATTATTTAATCTCCAGGTATTGGAGAAGTTTCTGTTTTTTATTCTGTCATTTTTTTCTACTTTCAATCCATTATGATGTGATAGAATACAAGGTAGTATCTCTATCTTCTTGTATTTGCTAACAGTAGCTTTGTGGCATAAAATATGGTCTATTTTAGAGAAGGATCCATGTGCTGCTGAGAAGAAAGTGTATTCGTTCTTTGTTGGATGGTATATTCTATATATGTTTGTTAAGTCTAAATTGTTGATTGTGTTATTGAGATCTATGGTTTCGTTATTCAATTTTTGTTTGGAAGATCTATCCAGTGGTGAGACAGGTGTGTTAAAATCGACTAGTATTATTTTGGTGTGATCTCTTTGATTTCTGGAATTGAGAAGGATTTGTTTGACGTACATGGATGAGCCAATGTTCGGGGCATAGATATTTATGATTGTTAAGTCTTGCTGATTTATGCTTCCCTTAAGCAGTATGTAATGTCCTTCTTCATCCCTTCTGACTAGTTTTGGCTTGAAGTCCACATTATCTGAAATGAGGTTGGAAACTCCAGCTTTTTTGCTGTGTCCGTGTGCATGGTATGTTTTACCCCATCCTTTCACCTTTAGTCTATGTGTATCTCTTTCTATGAGATGACTCTCTTGCAGGAAGCATATTGTTGGATTTTTCCTTTTAATCCAATCTGCCAGTCTATGTCTTTTGATTGATGAGTTTAGGCCATTAACATTCAGGGTTATTATTGTGATATGATTTGTGTTCCCAGTCATTTGACTCATTTTTGTTTTTTGACATGATTTGGTTTCTCCTTTATTTGGCTATTCCTTTAGGCTAGTTCCTCCGATTGCTGATTTGCATCATTGTTATTCATCTTTTCCTCGTGGAATATTTTGCTGAGAATGTTCTGTTATGTTGGCTTTCTTTTTGTAAATTCTCTTAGCTTTTTTTTTAATCAGGAAAGGATTTTGTTTCGTCGTCAAATATGAAGGTAAGTGTTGCTGAGTCTAAGATTCTTGATTGGCACCCATTTTCTTTCAGAGCTTGAAAAATGTTGTTCCAGGCCCTTCTAGCTTTTAGAGTCTGGGTTGAAATATCTGCTGATATCCATATAGTTTCCCCCTGAATATAATTTGATTTTTTTCCCTTGCAGTCTTTAAAATTCTGTCTTTAATTTTTATGTTAGGTATTTTCATAATAATGTGCCTCGGTGTGGGTCTGTTGTAATTTTGTATATTTGGAGTCCTATAAGCCTCTTTTATCTGGTTTTCCATTTCATTCTTCAGATTTAGGAAATTTTCTGATATTATTTCAATGAATAGAATAGACTGTTCATTCCTTTGGTTTGTTTCTCTAAGTCTTCCTCAATCCCAATAATTCTTAAATTTAGCCTTTTCGTGATATTCCATAACTCTTGTAGATTCTGTTCATGATTTCTTACCATCTTCTCTGTTTGTTCAACTTTGTTTTCAAGATTAAATATTTTATCTTCAATGTCTGTGTTTCTGTCTTCCAGGCATTCTATCCTATTGGTTATGTTTTCCATGGAGTTTTTAACTTGGTTTATTGTTTCCTTCATTTCAATGACTTCTGTTGTTTTTTTTTTTTTTCAGTATCTCTAACTCTTTATTGAAATGATCTTTTGCTTCCCATATTTGCTCTTTTAACTGTTGATTGGTGCTATCATTTAATGCCTGCATTTTCTCTTTCATCTCTTCCTTCAATGCCTGCATTTGCTCTTTCATCTCCTAGGTTGCTTCCCTGATTCTTTTAATTATATATATTCTGAACTCCCTTTCTGACATTTCTTCTGCTGTGCTGTCATTGGGTTTTATTGATATAGCATCTAGGTTTGTTTGGGACATTTTCTTCCCATGTTTTCTCATATTGGTCAGATATCAGTGGGACTCTGAGATATTGCAGATTTCCTCTTTGGCATATAGTGTCCCTGTAGATTTCCAGTATATCACCTCCCTGCCTTCAGTAGCCTGATGTCTTGGAGGAACTTGATAATGCAGTGCTTCCGAAGAAAGCTGCCCCTAGCCTGCTACTGGTCCCTGGCTTGGAGCTTGCTTTCTGCAGAAAGGCTCTCACTGGGCAGTCTGCTCCAAGAAGCTGGTTGCGGCATGAGCCTGTCGCTGGAGGGGGCAGGGTTGCTTGGGGAAATCTCTAGCTGCCCTACCCTGGTTTCAGAAGCCACATGCAGGCCAGGGCCCACCATCAGGGGCTTGGAGCTGGCTCTGTGAGGAAAGGCTCTCATTGGGCGGCCTGCTCCAAGAAGCTGGCTGTGGAAATGGCCTGCCACTGGAGGGGGAAGGGATGCTTGGGAAGTCTCTGGCTACCCTGCACTGGTCCCAGAAGCTGCCTGTATGCCGGGGCCCGCCCTTGGGTCCAGGGTTTGGAGCTGGCTCTGTGCAGAAAGGTTCTCCCTGGGTGGCCTGCTCCAAGAAGCTGGCTGTGGAACGGGCCTGCCACTGGAGGGAGTAGGGAAGCTTGGGGAAGTCTCTGGCTACCCTGCCCTGGTCCCAGAAGCTGCCTGTAGGCCGGGGCCCGCCCCTGGGTCCAGGGTTTGGAGCTGGCTCTGTGCAGAAAGGCTCTCCTTGGGTGGCTTGCTCCAAGAAGCTGGCTGTAGAACGGTCCTGCCACTGGAGGGAGCAGGGATGCTTGGGGAAGTCTCTGGCTACCCTGCCCTCGTCCGAGAAGCTGACCCTGTTCGGGCCTGCCACCTGGGCCGAACTTCTCCCAGTGGGAGAGACTCAAACCATGACTCTATGTTAGTCCGAGTCTCTCAATGCCTCCCCTTCTTGAATCCTGGGTTCTGGAGTGACGGGAGATGCAGTCACCCTCTAGTCCACCAAGGTAGCACAGGATTTGATTACCAGGCTTCCCGTCAGGAGTGTCCCTTGACAGCAGTGGCCCCTCTCATGAGGACCTAAGTGTCAACGCTTAGCATTTGGTATAATATTAGACTTGCTGCCAGTTTGGTGGCACTAGCCAAGGATAGCAAGGTCAAGGTCAGCCTGGGCAACTCAGCAACAGCCTGTATCAGTAGAGAAGATAGAAAGTGCTGAGGACGTAGCTCATGACAAGGCACTTGCCAAACATGTTTAATGCCCTGGGTTTGATCCTCTGGATGACACACACACACACACACACACACACACACACACAAACACAATATAGACTGGTACTTGTGAATTTAATCCAGGCTCCTGCCTTACCTTTAGGGATTGAGTGGTCTTAACTGGGTGTCAAGACTATTTGTCCTCTTTTTTATAATGGGAGCTCTGATTGACATGTTCATTAGTGGCAGCATGGTAATCTTTCAGAAAATACACTTCTCCAAGCTTACCTTAAATATCACAATGCTTACCTTACATAAACCCATATTATATTTTTAAATCATATCTCAATAAAATTAGGGGAAGAACTCCTTGTAAATTTTCAGTAATGAGAACAGAATACAGAAAAATTAGCCAGCACAGTGCTGACCAGGGGGATCTCACCTACTGACCTTTCCTGTGCTGTGTGTGTGTGTGTGTGTGTATGCACTCACATATGTGTCTGCTTCACATAAGGAAAAATACACTTTGCACCCCTAAGAAGGAGTAATATGTTGGAGTGTTTGAGTGAGGAAAGAGGCTCCTCTAGCTTAGCGAATGCAACTTTCAGAAATGACTGAAAATAAGTATGGGAAATTTGGTTACATGGATAATGAAGGAAGAAATTAAACATGAATCACTCCAATATTTATTTGACATGAATATAGAGCATATGTAATAATGAAAAAGGAATTAAATGATACATAAGTTAAACAAATGGATCAGAACAATTACGAATACATAACTACCAAAGTATTCTACTATATCATTAGAAGACAATTGGTTTCTCATTTTCTTTTCTGGTTTGAAAATATATTGCTGTTTAATATGGACTCTGAGAAAATAAAAGTGTACCCTAGAAACACGAAATGGTGAGAGAACAGACAAAGAGTGTGTAATCACAGCTGACATAACAATGAGAAAACATCTGAGTTTCTCTGTGTCACTTACACTGGACTCAAGGTGAGATCAATACAATGGCTGAAATTGTCCAGTTCAGGTTTCATTAACTAATTAAACTCACATGGATTATATTTCTGAGGGATTTACTATTCTTTAATACATTTGTTTTATCTTTGTTTAGTTTTACTTGTTCACTGTAAGTATACACAACAGTGGGAGTCATTTGGCAAATTTGTACACACACAGAACATCATTGGTTCAGTCTCATTCATTCTCATTCCCCAGTAGTAAACATCTAGTTCTACATTCCATAACTAATGCATAGCAAGGTTACTGACTTTCACATGTGACCACACATACCAGAGATGAGGGTGGGGCTGTAACCATCAAGGTGCAGAAACTGGGGAGGGAAGGAGAGGATTGGAAGGGAAACCGTGGGGCTGCACTGTATGTGCTTCTCCATCTACTACTTCATTTAAAAAGACCTGAGACGAGAAGGTATCAATATTTCATGCTCCTCTGGAGAGGAATAGGTGGTTATGTGCTGCTGTCCTTATCTACACAATTTCTGCAGATCCTTTTTGAACTAGTTAGCAGTTAAAGAAGAGAAACATGAGGAGGCTGCTGGAACCTCCACCCTTTTCCCCAGAGACCTCAGAGGTCCCGATGCTCGGACAGGACAGGTCTCACTGTGGAATGATGAATCAGGAAGTGGCCAGGGTAATGAGAGATGAATGGATGCCATGGGCTACCCTGGAGCCTCAGAATTCATTCAAGAAAATATTGGATTCCAAAATGACAGTACATGACTGTGTATGTAGATGGTTCCTTGAATTTGTTTAGCAGGTGGTCATGAGAGTGAGACTTAATCCAACATGACTGGTGTCCCAGGATAAGAGTCGATTAGGGTATAGATGCCCACAGAGGAAGGGCCACATAAATACCCTGAGAGATAAGGTCATCTGCAAGGTGAGGAGAAAGTCCTCTGGTGGATGAAACACACTGGATGCACCCAAAGTCCAACTCCAGCCTCCAGAACCAGGGGGAAGGAATTTCTGTCATCAACCTTCCTAGTCTGAGCCAATTTCCTTGAGAAGTTCTAGAGAACTAAGACAGTCACCAAAACTCCTTCAGCACCAAAAGAGTTAGCAGTACGTGATTAGCAGAATAGTTGTAAGGAGCCATCACACTTCTCTTTAGGAGGAAATGGACCTGCAGCTCCAGAGAGAGCAGGTGCCCAGCAGAATGGGAGCTGCTTGGTAATGTGTGAAGAGAATGTGTCAAGAAGGGGAAGTCAGAAGCAGCCTCAAGAACCTGCTTCTCCTCATCCTATGCCTCAGGTACCTCACCAGGAAGAAATCAGAACAAAACACCTGCTGTCCTGTGCAAATCATGAACTAAGGGATTTTGGGTCTTCTGGCTGGCTTCACTGAAATGATGCAGCATCTCACCTGGAAGTTGAATAGAGAAACACATTCTCAGGACCAGAAAAGTGTTCTCAGGAGCCTCAGAGTCAGTGGGCTCTGGATCAAGAAGGACCATCTCTAGGAGAAGGCACAGCTGCTGCTTCTGAGTGAGGCTTTCACTAGCTGACACCTGCAGGCTCTGTGTCCCTCAGGACTCAGTATCCACAGCTCCTCATTCTACCAGAACTGTTACTGTCATTCTGATCCCAGGAGTGCATGTCCTTAAAAACCAAATCTGTAGAAGAGAGGAGATCAGGGTGGTGATCTCCTGACCCATGAGTCCAGGTGTGCATCACCCAGTACTCTCAAATACTTCTGCTCAGCTCAATTACATGAACCTTGCCCACAATCACATTGAATTTCTCTAGTAAATACTAATCTTCCAATTCACCTACCTCCACCCATTTCATCATACAGGAAGCCTAAATGAATTTCAGGTGTGAAAATAAAACTTGCATACATGTAGGTATTTGTAACCCAAGCATCAATTGAGTTACGATAGTATAAAATTGGGAAGATTTAAAGATCTCTCTATATAAGTATACTAATGTTTGTTGAATCATAAGCTTTATGTTTGTTTGTTTTCCGTACTCTTTTTTGGTGATTATCATTTCCATATATATGTGTATGGGTTCAGTGAATATTTTCGTCATATAATATTTCAACAATTGTAGAAGTTTAGAGTTCATTTGGGAGACAAACCACATTGATATTTGATCAAGAAGCATTTAAAATAAAGAATTATTATGTATTATAAAGGGATTAAAATTAATGAGAATGAAGTACAACACTGCAGAACATAGAAATAAAATATGGAAAATCTGCTCAGACAGATGTCTTGTCAGAGGTGCTCTGTGTAAACCCATTCCAAGGTCTACTTGTTAAAGCAGTCAACTCCTGGGTGTTCTGGTCTAACACAGACCAAAGGACCCTGGCATGGAGAAGATACCCATGCCTAGGATTCAAGCACTAAAATATGTGATTTGCCTGAACCTTTTACTTTTGGTGAGAAACTATGTGTATATATTCTTATTTTACATTTTTTGTAGATTATTATTTTTATTCTCTATATTTTACATATATGATTCTTATTGCTGAGCTTGTTGGCACATGCTAGTAATTCCAGTGGCTCAGGAAGCTGAGGCAGAAGGATCACAATTGCAAAGCAAACCTCAGGAACTTAGCAAGGACCTAAGCAACTTAGGGAGATGCTGTCTCATAGTAAAAAATAAAAAGTGCTGAAGCTTTGGCTCACTGGTAAAGCACGTGTGGGTTCAGTCCCTAGTGCTGAAATAAGAAAGATTCCTACCTTTTTTCATTGACCCCTTCTCATTTTATTAAAATTGACTATAATTTCAAAATCACATTTTGTAAACTGTCTTCCAATTCTGTCATAATATTTCCAGTGGGAATTTTTCATCATTTCAGGATACTGTGGACTAGAACTATAGTTCTACATTTTTAATTGAGGAGATAATTAATGCACAGTATCAACAAAAGTTTAAGTAGTATCAGATATGCCATTTTGAGCATGTTTGATTAGATCTTGGCATCATTTAATAGTTGGAGAAGATGTTCCATGGTAGTAATCAACTCAAAACTTTGGTAATTAAGGACTTGAATAATTTGTTTTATTAACTCTATTTACCATTTGTTAACTCTTTCTATTAAACTCTTAATCTATAATATTCAAAATATATTATTTTAAAGAACTTCTAAAAAAGATGCATTGCCATTTCTCTCTTCCCCTTCTCCTACCCATTAATCTTCTAAACACCTGAATAATAGATAAGTTATAAGAAGACATCAGAAGGGTTACAAAATGAGACCAACTTTTCCCAATCCCACTCAGAAGAAAATAAATTAGACAACTTGTGGAATGGGCAAAAGGCAAGGGGCCTCAATCAAGAAATTGATTCTTCTTCCCAGGTAATGAGTCAGTGCCCAAAGAGGAGAGTAGCCCTCAGGCAGAAGTGAGGTTTCTGTATTTGAGCAATGTGTATGGACTCAAGATCTGAGCACTGTCTAGACCATGGCTGTGGACATGCAACTAAATTTCAGTCTTTAAATAATACACTCACATATATGTTCCAATAGTTTTTCAAGTTTTGGAAAAGTCTCATCTCCTCCTTAATGCTTGCTCACTTGCTCTCTCTCTCTTTCTCTCTCAAATCTTGAGATTTAGGGGTTCATTTATCTCAAGGATCAAATTTTACAGTTAATGCCAGTATTTCCCTCCAGAAATGAGTTTCATGTATTTTCTGAAAGATGAAAAAGAAGTAATTTTTCAAGCAGTCAAGTCTAGACTAGACTTTCAAGTCTCCATGTAAGAATTCATTGTATTCCAAGGTTTTCTTTATTTCTAATAAAATAAAAGGAGGGGCTAAGTATGGAATATGATGATACTAAATTTATTGATATTTTCTGTTTGCCAGGAAGTGTACCAAACTTCTTCCCATAATTATATACCCTGTCCCCACTTCTCAAGAGGCAATCTTCAAACTACCACATTCCCATCCCCCATGGTATTTTTCCACAGGCATATTCCTGTGTACAACCCACACAGATGAAGTACCATCTCTGAGGACTGGACCAAGGGACCTGTGTTTCCATGAGCTCTCTGTGCTTCTCATGCAG